>NW_011354607.1:15914-22559 GCF_000735185.1 Notothenia coriiceps
GTCAGTCATCCACACCAATCAGAAGTGCTGTGCTCCACATGTACCAGCCATTGTTAACCAATCAGAAGTGGCCCATGATAGAAGGTGATAGACAGATTGATCCAATCACCTGCCAAGTATTTTTGAAATACTTTTCCAATGGAGCTTTCCTAGATAGTGAAACAAACCATCTGAGTCAGGTTAGTAATGCTCCATCACATGTTTCTATTACAGGGTGAATGTGGACAAGTTCATTTTTCTTAAAAAAACATGAAAATACAATGACAAGCAAGTCATAATGTCAAACTGGCTGCTTAGGTACTACAGTACAGTTCAAATACAGATGATTTCAGTTCATTGAAATGCTGCACCTTAATGTTTATTTTATTATATTGTGTATTTATTTGAGTGAATACATTATTCACAGTTTAATAATAATGAAAAAATATATATATATATTTTATGTTTTGTGATAATTTTCTCTGCTGTACCGAAAATGTACCGAAGCAAACCGTGACCTAAAAACCGAGGTACGTACCGAACCGAAATGTTTGTGAACCGTTACACCCCTAATATATATATATACACAGACGATAAGTGAGTTGTGCAAACATAGATTAAAGGTACAAACAGTTAACACTATACAGCATGTACTTGTACTCTGAACTGCTGTACTTGTACTTGATTACTTTCCACCTGTAGAAGCAGGTATGCTCTGTCCACGGCGCTGAAGTCAGTTCAAGGTCCTTCTCTGCACTTCATGTTGTAACTCTTAATAACATTACAGATTTACATCTTCACATTTACTTTGGCTCTTTTTCTATTATTATCCATCCAATCAGAAACGTTGACTGCAGCAGCAGCCAATCACCATGCAGCACCTTCATTCAATTAAAGCCAACTTTCACCAACTCTTTAGATAAAGCAGTGAATTCAATGTTTAGAATTACTCTGCTACAGGTTAGCAAAGTAGGTTAGCACTAAGTAATACACATGTTGAGTTTTTGGATTATAATTATTGATGTGTTTATCACTTAATGTTGCAGCTAGTCGTAGTAGAGTTGTTCTTACTAAATACATATATATATATATATATAGACAGGTAGCTTGTGACTTTCACCAAGGATCAATAAAGTTTATCCACACAACTAGCAGCTTTTGCCAAATGTGTGTCACACCTCTAAAGCCAACTACATGTCAAACTATCACTGCGAGCTGTTCTTTGTTTGGTTCTTTATGGCATTTAGTGTCAATAGACCTAATTTATACAAAACTATAGAACATTGTTGAGTTCAAAATAGCTAAAATGTTCAATGTTTTTGACTATATCTCAAATCAGAGCAGCAGGACACAGAAACATGTGGAAGTTTAGTCAGGATTCTGTTTTGAAACGCATTTAAATGTATGAACCCATCCATGTTTCCATCCCCTAACCCTAACTGGATGAAATCACCCCTTATTCTGACATGAAACAGAAAAGTTCATCTATTTAAAAAACATGATGAATTACTTATTGATTAGACATGCTTGTTTTACTATGTGTTGAATGAAACATAGGGATCTATAAAGTGTATCTTGACATGATAAACTACTTGTTGATTATATTTTGGATTCTAAATACAATATCCAAACTTAATCTGTCAGATAAATGTCCAGTAGTGGAGTTCAAAGTAAAAAATGTGAAGTTAAGAGTAGCAGGAAGTACAAATACTCGAGTAGAAGTACTTCCACAGAGCACTTGAGTAAATCTACTTAGTTACTCTCCACCCTTCACACCACCAGTACTTTGCATGTGACAGAAACAGCTGGTTGTACCTGCTCGGCTCCCTGGAAGCAGATCCTGCAGCTGGGGGTGGGGATGCAGGTCTCACTGCTGCTGTTTGAATGCATCGTCTGCTCCTTGCACGATTTCCCCCCCAAAACCCCCACTTCCTCCTCCTCTTCCTCGCGGGAGAAATGCCCCCCGTTGTTCCCCTCACATGCATCCCTGCAGCTCCGGGCCTCCTCTTCCTCACCCGGCTCTTCCTCCTTCTCTTCCCCGGGGTTCAGGCGTCTTTCCCCGCCACCGTGAGGCTCTCCTTCCCCCCAGGTGTGGCTGTGGGGGAGGGTTTCGCCCCCCTTCACCTCCTCCCCTCCACGCGCCTCTCCCTCCTCTGTGCTCATGATCAAATGAAAAGTGGAGAATATATAGCATAGATGCAACCCGACAGAGGATCCAGCGCCACCGCCGATGCTTCTGTGAGATGACGCCGGGATTTGGACACCGAGCCGAGCCTCTCTCCTCCAGCCGAAGCTATGCTGTGTTTTCCTGGAAGTACAGATGGAAACCCGGACCCCCCCGGCGGTTCTGCGGATTTTGGACCCGCCTCATGAGCTCCGGAGACCCGGGGAGCGTCTCCTCACAGCCTCCGTGCATCGCAGCAGGATTCCCTCTTCCTCTTCCTCCCTCCTCTTCCTCTTCCTCCTCCTCCTCTTTTACCGAATCAGAATCAGAATCAGGTTTATCACCAGGTGACACGTACGAGGAATTTGACTTGATGTCATGGTGCATACATCAAAATAAAACTAAAACTAAAAACACAGATAGCGAACTATTTTAAGAACACTATCATAGTTCGCTATCTGTGTTTTTCAAATTGTTGTTTTACTTGTATGTATGCACCAAGACACCAAGGCTTTGCTGCCTCTTCTACCGAGGCAGCAATCTGGGGTTTAAGGGGTCCTCCTAGGGGTTTAAATGCTTCATCTGCAATGTATACTAATTTATATAAATAGTTATCACCGCAATAAACCGTAGGCTATTTAATTGTGCCTTAATGTACATTATTTAATTTCATATTCTGTTCTTGTACACATCATATTATATTTACATGTATACTTCTTGCACTACTTTTCATTTTGTATTTTTGTATTTTATTATGTTGCCTTGTTGGAGGAGCTCAGGTCAGAAGAATTTCATTGCCCACACTGTAGCTTTGAGCTGACGATAAAAACTTTGAATTGAATTGAATGGCCCTGATGATGAGCAGTAAGGGATTAAATATGGGTAAATTAGGTAGATCATTTGTTTATATATAATTTGTAAATCAATAATATTTTTGTTTATCAATTTGATACTGCTTAACTTTGTACAGTATCATAATTCTCTTGTTTCAAATCAAACAAGCCGTCTTTCTCCTGCAGAAAGCACCCTTTCCCCTGGGGAGGAGACCATTATCTCGCATTATTAGATTTACACACACCCAAAAAAAAGTGTCACCTGCTAGGCTTCAAATGCCATCGTTATGCAGGGCGGTGCCTTTAACCTTTTTCTACCAGCAGATATCAGCAGGAAACTTCCCTGATGATCACTTTCTTTAAAGAGACCCTGTTGTGCTTTCTGTTGTTTCCCCTCTCCTGTAGTTCTGTAGGTTTTAGTCAACCCAGTCTCACAAAGAAACGTGTAATAGCGACGTTTCTCCACAGGGCAAAACGTAGTCACAAATAACCCTCTCAAGACGTGACATGGATACAATATTTGTTCCTATTCTTTTCTAATGACCAGTGTCCATGTCACGTGATCACAAACTTTCCCAGTGAGAAAGAAAAACATGGCGGCACCCGATTTATTTTGAGTGGAAAATCCTAAATTGTAGATAGTTTGGCGTTAAAATGCTTTTTGATTACATTTCCAGCGAGAAGTTTATTTTTTACTTTTAGAATCGACGTCCAGTGGATGTGTAGGATCTATAGTTTGATAGATATTACGAAAATTATTTGAGCTCTATGTTTTTTTTTACAAAATATTGTATCCATGCGCTTTCGGAGTACTTTTCCCAGGAATAGTTCCGATAGTTCCTGGGATTTTGCGTTAACACCAAAAAGGTACTTTTCCTGGGGAGGAAACGGTTCCAATTTGCAAACCACGCCCCGTAAAACTCCCAAAAAGTTTTGTGAAGCCGCCATTTTATTTGCTCGCATTAGCATTATTAGCATTAGCGCACCAACGGAGAGAGACTAGCTTATGGCAACCAAAATAAAACGTGGGAGCGGTGGAGTGATGAGGACGTGTCGGCGCTCTGGCGATTTACCCGGGACTTCGGGTGGCGATTTACTGCCACGCCGTGAAGTTGTTTAAGGCCTGCCAGTAAACCCAAAGCAGAAGAAGAAGAAGTGACGTCAGCGGCTTCATTTGCGTAATCTTCCCTCAGGAACTTATTCTGGTGTGAACGCGATTTACTAGATAGTTCAGGGACTAAAGAGTTCGGCGGGACTAAGTACCGCAAAGTACTTGGTGTGAAAGCGGCTCATGTTACTTCTTCAGAGGGTTATTTGTGAATATTCTACGTTTGGCCCGGTGGACCAACGTAGCTATTACACATTTCTTTGTGAGACTGTGTAGGTTTCAGTGCATGTAAATGGTCTGCAGAGGCTAAAATCCCTGTGTTCCCTCCAGAGGAAGTTTCTCTCACTTTATTTTTCACAAATAACATGTGTACTGGCCTGGGTTGGCTCCTTCACTGAAAACATATTTAAAAATGGACATTATTGCAAAACTGTTTCATAACCCACTAGAATCAAGTTTGAAGCAGCTTTGCCAACATGTCTAAGTTTACTCTAAGTATATTTGTTAACAACAATAGCTTAATTGTATACATAGTGTTACGTGCCATAGTGGGTTTCTTGCAGGGGCGCCGTAAGGGGGTGAAAGGTTAGGACGATTCTAAGGGCCCGTGACTGACAGGGGCCCAAACTATTTTAGAACATTAAGAAAAAAAGGTTTGAATAACCAATGTAATATATTGTGTGTGTGTGTGTGTGTGTGTGTGTGTGTGTGTGTGTGTGTGTGTGTGTGTGTGTGTGTGTGTGTGTGTGTGTGTGTGTGTGTGTGTGTGTGGGTGGGTGTGGGTGTGTGGGTGGGTGTGGGTGTGGGTGTGTGTGCGCCTCTCTCCCTCTCCCCCTGATTTTCTCCCTTTTATGAGAAAGTTGTTTTGGTTTGTCGTAAGTTTGCGAATTGGCTGGTGAGCCCTCTTTACTTTTATTAATTAAAAGACCATCTTGTGGTTTCACAAATCAGTTCCCTCTCCTTTTTTCTCTCACCCGGTTATTTTACATGTTGTCACTTCCCTTTGGTTCCCCTGGTCCAGAAGGGAACGTAACACATAGCCTACTACATAAATGATTGCTTTGATGATGTTGCAAGTGCCGGCTGTTTGAAATTGAACTCTTAACTTTATTTGATTATTAAGGCAATTCAAAATGTCTCTAGTTTTGCAATTTTTTTGTTGGTTTATTTGTTTTTATTTGTATTTATTATCAAGTCCCGTATGTATCTATTTGGTGCTTTG
The DNA here is from genome assembly GCF_000735185.1 of Notothenia coriiceps. Classification (NCBI taxonomy): domain Eukaryota; kingdom Metazoa; phylum Chordata; class Actinopteri; order Perciformes; family Nototheniidae; genus Notothenia; species Notothenia coriiceps. The sequence goes on from NW_011354607.1 coordinate 21,221, forward strand.
GAGTTATTTAAAATATTAGTTTTTACTCAGTTATATTGTCGTTAATGTCCCTACTTGATGTATTTCCGACTCAAGATACAAGTTGAATGAGTGTATAAATAACGACGTAATAAAGTGTTTGCATTCTGCCGATGGGAGCTAAAGGGGGATGGATTCAAATAGAGTGAAAAATGGCTCTAAAAACAGATAAATAAGAGTGATAATTATTTCCTTCTCGTCTCTGATGGTAAACTGAATCATTTGTCGGAGCTTTTCCAAGAAGAATCTTTTTCTCTTTGAGGATGCCTCTGTGTTTCCGGGGCGCGGGCAGTAATGGACTCTAATGCAGCCGAGGAAACGATCCACTCTCGTCCAATCACTACCTACGAGGCCGATCAATAACCTGCTCCTGGGGAGGGGGGGGACGGACGCTGCTTTTGGTTTCAGGAGAGAGTCTGAATTCACGCTTTACCTTCTGTCTTAAAACAAATAATAATAATAATAATAATAATACAAAAAGTACTCAATCTACTGCAAAATATACTAACTATACAGCAATATATATTCAATGTATTGCAAACGATACTCAGTGTACTTACTGTATGCTAAATATACTCACTCCACTGCAACATATGTTCTATTTACTGCAGAATATACTCAGTTAACTGCAAAAAACTCAAAATCAAAATATTTGTCACTTATTATTGCATTTATTTTGATATCCCGCTCAGCTTTCAGGTTTGTTAGCTCGACTTGCTTTTAAAAACAAAACGTTTATTAAATATGCTGATAAATTAAATGTGAATTTTAGACAGGATATGCGTCAAATCTATGTTTAATGAGGTTTGTCTGAGAAACGAAATCGGCCTTTTATTAATGAAGAAAAGAGTATACATGTTAAGGAATAGATAACACTATAACACTTCTAGTTGGTTACTCACTTTAAGGTTTTTCTATTTGCATTAAAAGTTGTCAGAAAACGTATTTTTTAATATCAAAATGAGGCAAATTGTTATAAAAGAAATATGTCCGACCGAGCACACTAATATTTGCATTCTGGTACCCTTATGGGATACTAATATTCAGGTGGGTTGGTTTCTAATATTTGGATATATTAAAACAGAGAGGTGGCCATTTATCTGCAGAATCTCACGGAAACATCTGCAGTAGAATTGGGACATTATAAATATTCGAAGTGGGCAAATAAAATCATATTGTGTCCAAAATAGTCATCGCCCGCTTTCAGAAACACACATCCCTCAAGTTGAAGAGTCACCTCCTGTCATGACTTCAGCAGAATGAATGCGGATCGATGATTCTCCTCCTCGCCGTCCTCCTGTCTGCAGAACCCCCCCCCCCC
>NW_011354608.1:0-16365 GCF_000735185.1 Notothenia coriiceps
AATGAAACCAGTTCAATATGCATTATTCTTATTCTTATCATTCTTTATGAGCGCTGAAATAGTCTTAAAATCAGATCTGTTTTTTTAAATGTAAATCTGACGGCAGGCAGTTAGCTCTGATCACCTATGATAAATGCGCCACACCTAATCTCGGCCATTCAGCCACAGAGGTCCCTCTATACAAATCAAACTGTAGACGGTGTGAAAGCACCTATTGTTTTAAATAATGGTCGGAATGTGACCTGTTAGCCTTCTGAATTACCGTGGGACAGCACATTCTAAACTAAAATGTTCAATCAATAAAGTAACATCTTATCTTATCTTATCTTAATAATATCTTCATATTAATAATAATAATAAATCATACAGTATGTGTCCGAAAGGGAGCAGGAGGAAGCAAACACAAAAATATACAAAAAATATACTGCATATTAAAGCAAACGATTGTAAAGGTAAAAGTATGAGCATAACAAATAAAGAAGTGTAATGTAAACATTTACATTATAATTATGATTATTTAATATATAAAGACTATATATTATTGAATTACAAGATTAGATATACTTTAGTTGATCTAAAATATTGATGTGTTCAAATGCTCTTCAAAACACAACTGAAAGTCCATGAAACTTGTCTTTCTGTATTTGTGAATGAAGCGCCATCTCCTGGTTAAAACCTGAAATTGAAATCTGGCAACGCCCTCTTGGAAAATAGTGGGAGGGCTTAACATTCCTCTATTCTGGTTTTAGGCAGGTCGTAGGCAGGAAGCTGTAAGCTGGAGTCTGAAATTCAGTGCTACATCTGTAAATACAGTGAATTAGAATAACAACATAAGAAGAACGATTATTAATTGGCTCCCTAGTTACTGTGAGACTTGCCATAGCAACCATGAAAGCACAGCAATAACACTACAGTATTATTTCCGCAAGTCCTGGATCATCTCAATCCATCCCTGCACACTTAAATACTGTACACACTAATAAATATGTTTAATATTTTCATATGTAGCCATACAGCACATCACTTAATAATTGAAAATCCTTTATTATGATCTATTTCTTTCTCATTCTTAAGATATAGTCAGATAATGATAGCTTTTTATGATGTCAGCTGCTCACCTCTCTTCCCATTTTCTGCACAGGGACTCCAGTTACCAAAGCCACCAGCACCCCCTGCTGTGGAAGCAGAGTATTACACCATAGCAGATTTCCAGTCCTCCATCTCTGATGGCATCAGTTTCCGTGGAGGACAAAAGGCTGATGTAAGATCCACACTGCCGTCATTGAGATTAGACAGCCAGGGCTCACTGAATATGTGTGTCAACTGTATACTCCCAAGATACAGAGAAGCAAAGGAGATGCAACCTTGAGATTTGTTTTTTTAACTTCATGATGGAGTCAGAATTTGCTCTGCGCGGAATTTAGGATAGAGATGAAGATAACATAGATTCCTATATGTTTTTTTTTCCGATTATGTTGTGCTGCAAATTCTACAAAGTGTTAAAGTGGCCCTTTTATGGTAATTGTATTTGTATTTGTCTCTATGCTTTCATGTTCAGAAAGCTCTTTATTTTTCTCATAATGCCTGTTTTGCAGCTCCTCTTTTCACCCTCTGTCTGAAACCAGTCACGACGTCTGTCGCACCCTATTTGTAGCCAATAGAAGCGCGAGTACATAGTGATGTCATTATGTTACGGAGGAAAAACAAAGTAGTCCAATTGAGACATTAGAGGCAGGGGGGCTGGGGGGGGGAGAATCCCTCTGGAGGAAACTCTGGGATGTTAGTCTTTGCAGAGCATTTACATGCACAAAACATTATAACACACACTAAAGGAAAGGGGTAAGCCCAAAAAGCATAAATGGGCCTCATAAAAAACATGAAACACTTCTGACAGATTCCATTACTTTAATTGACATAGCTTTTATCTTCCATTTATTGCTGTGTAGGTGATAGAGAAGAACCCCGGGGGCTGGTGGTATGTGCAGATCGGAGAGAAAGAGGGCTGGGCCCCCTGCTCCTACATTGACAAGCGCAAGAAGCCCAACCTCAGTCGTCGGACCAGCACCCTGACCCGGCCCAAAGTCCCACCCCCAGCTCCGCCTGTCAAGAAGCTAGAACCGGAGGAGGCACCCCCTCCTGCTAGCTCTGCTGCAAAAGTCTCAGAGCCGGTGAGCAGGCCCGTGTATGAGGAGCCTGAATATGATATTCCTGCAGTCGGATGTGAAGGTGAATCGGACACCGATTCCCTTAAGGATGAACGTGCCCTGGATGTGAAGATCAGCAGCGTGGTGAGCGACAAGTACCGCAGCTCCCCTCCTTCCTGCAAGGCCTCCCCTCCAGTCTGCAAGGCGTCCCCTGTGTTCACTCGTCGGAGAACTTCCTTCAGGTCTGTGGAGGAGGTCTCCAAAGAGGAGTGTATCTATGAGAATGACTTCAGGCCAAGCAGTGGTGCTGAGAGGTCTTCAGTCAAAGGTTCCAGTGAGCCGAGTTCCCCAAGGAGCTATCGTTCCTCCACAGTCCCTCGCAAACTCTCCGGATCCTCGCCTTTAGCAGGTAGACCCATGAAGACTATGACGCCAGAGATGACACGGAGAAGCCAGACCCTGGGCAGACACATAGATATATGCCTGAGCTCTCAGGACAACAGCCCCCACTCTTCATCAGATGAATTGACCAGAGGTTCCAAGAAAGGTGCTCCATTTAGCCGGGATGTGGAGCAGAGAATAGGTCAGAGCCCCTCCACCCGGCCTAAGCCTTCTGTCAGACCTAAACCTCTCCTGACCAAATCTGAGCCCCAGAGTCCTGAGAGGATGGACATCAGCTCACTGAGGCGGCAGCTGAGGCCTACCAGTCAGTATCGGCCTCATGGCCTCAAACCTACTCGCGATGAATCTGAAACAGGCTCTGTCATATCATCCGAGGACTCCATGTGTTCGCGCAGCACCTCAGATCTCTCTTCAGTATACTCCAAAGGGAGCCGCGGTGACTCGGACGTGGAAGGCCCCACTCTCTACCGCTCCCTGGATGTCTATAAGAAGGTCCAGGACTCTGAGATCAGCTTTCCAGCCGGGGTGGAGGTTGAGGTTCTGGAGAAGCAGGAGAGCGGTTGGTGGTACATCCGTTGGGTATCCGAAGAGGGTTGGGCTCCCTCATACTACCTGGAGCCTGTCAGACAAGTGGGTGATGTGGGTGGGTTCGAACTAGAAGGACACAGGAGTGGCAGGAGTAAGTCCAACAGCCTGGAGAAGAACGAGCAGCACGTTCTGGCCCTCAACAACATCAACATTCAGGGTCTGAGCCAGCATCAGCAGCATCAAGGCTTGAGAAGGAACACTCCGCCAATCCCCTCCAAGCCTCCCGGCGGCTTCTCGAAGCCTTCAGCCGTAGTTAATGGTGGCGTTCGGATGAGGAACGGGGTACGCCAGGTGGTAGTGAGGCCTCAGTCTGTATTTGTGACCACATCACAGCCATCAAAGGATGGACACTACATGACGGGTTCTCTGAGGCGAAACGACACGCTCCACAGAAGCGATCACTACGGTTCCGGTTCCGCCACCCTTGGCGTCCGGCGAAATGCCTCGTTCAGCACCGTGCGGCCACATGTCGTTGTGGAAAGTCAGACGAGGCCCGCAGAGCGCTCCAGCCTGGGATCCTCGGGTAACGCGTTCAGCACAAGTAACGTCAACCAACGCAACGGCATCCCTGTGTCCACCGTGCGACCCAAGCCCATCGAGAAGAGCCAGCTTATCCACAACAACCTGGGCAGGGATGTGTACGTGTCCATCGCCGACTACCGGGGCGATGAGGAGACAATGGGCTTCACGGAGGGCACCTGTCTGGAGGTGCTGGAAAGAAACCCCAATGGATGGTGGTACTGCCAGGTTCAGGACAGCCTGCTTCCACGCAAGGGTTGGGTCCCGTCCAACTATCTAGAGCGAAAAAAATAAACCCCACATCCGTCCCCTACCCTTTCCTCTATCTTTCCCCTTTTTGATGACTCCAAGGACGTTGGTGGCTCCTTAAGAATGTTACCCGCAATCACCCGTAAGCAATATGTCCTTGAACAATGTACATTTATGACAGCTTGTAAAAAAGGAAAGACACTTTTAGTGCTGGTTTACTAAAATGTATACGAAAAGGAGTGTAAAGATTTAAAATATTTTGGCTAAGAGACAGGATGTCGGTTTGGTCCTCCTCGAGTGAGGAAATCTGAAGAGGTAATGTCTTTGAGATATAAAATGGTATGAATGGGAGTGATAACCTCTTAAAGAGGTTTGCATCATGTAATACAGAAGTTGAGCAGGGTAACGGTTATGCTTATTCCTGCCCATCACTGACTCTGATGGCCGATAAGTGCCTTTTGTTGATCACCTGAATGGAGGTCCTAAATGGTGGATTACGAAAAACAATAAATCAACCAAATCTTTTAAGAGTGCCATAGGCCTACGAACACCACCAAGACAATTTGCATAACCAGTTAAGAGCTCCACTATAGAGTGCAAACAAAGTGCAAGATTTCCATCTAGAGTGCTCTGATTGGTCCAACACAGATTAAAGAAAGTAACTGAGGTTTAGACTCAGTCAGCAGAGAATTATATTTGTTTTAAGCCACAAGCAAACTGAAACCTTTTAATCTCATTATAAGTATTCTTTAAATCATTGTATGTTATAATGTCTCATGTTGATGCAGTCTTTCGTAGGGAATTATTTCTGCTTTCTTGTGACATCTGTTTACCACCGACAGCCTTGAATTGGAAGTTAAACTCCTGGAACACATGCAGGAGATGCTCAGGTTTCAATAATTGGCAAAGTTTGGTAGTAGATTCTTAAACCCCAGAAAAACATGTTAATATGTATGTTTTTAATCCCAGCTGTAACTGGGATAACAGCTCTGTAAAACCTGTTAAACTTGAAAATAACAGACGCGTTATACTTTTCTGGAAAATTGTAATTTGCTCTCCAGAAGAAACCCACCTCATACTGTATCTGGGTAGCAAATAACTTTAAACAATTAGTTTGCATAGTTTTGGTTTACTGTAGTGCTTTTGGCTCCAGGAACATTTGATTGTAAATATTTAGTTGTTTCTATACATGTAATAATACGCTGTTGCGGGATGTATTGAGTACTGGAAATGTGGTGAAATAATTGAATCCCAGGGACATATTTTCTAAGCATTTATCCCAAATGTGATCAAACCAAAGAGATTGCATTGGCTATTTTTGTGATTTTTTAAATGATATATGGTAAAAGTAATATAGTGTAGTGTACCTAGGCCTAGTGTATTCAACAAAACACCTTAAACAATTTTTTGAAAAATCAATACCTGGAAGCACTTGATACCATTTTTAAACTAGAAGTAAGTTTTGATATTAAAAAAAACAACATAGTGTGTAGAGTTGTTTCCAATTGTTTTTTGGTTACTTACCATATGTTAAAAGATAATGTACAGAAGTTAGAGATAATTCTACTCACAAACAGAACTGAAACATTTGAATTGAACCTTCTGAGCTCAAATCCAACTTTAAATTCAAACGGCTGATGTTCAAGACTGCTGAAATACATTTTCTATTGAGCGGTGTGAGCTCTCGGTATGAGGCAGCACTAGCTTTTCATTATGTTTCTGCTGGACAGTATCACAATATTAAACCAAGTGCAGTACCTGCTAGATCGCAGTTATCTATTTTAGCGAAACCATATTTGTTTTTGTTTGTTACTCTGTGATCACACAGTGACAATAATGAGGAACGAAGTGGTTCTGTTTTGTGAATTAGTGCACTTTAAATCTGTTGTTTTATGGTGCATTAATGTGAAGATGCAGTCAATACTCAGCATAGTATTTATTGAATACAATAAATTATGTATCTATTCTTCTGTCATCACCTCAAATGAGACAGTAACCTGCAGAGTTTGAGTATAATTGGATAAATAGAGACCTCTAGTGGGGGGTCAGTGGTACTAAACATGATTTTACCCAGCCTTCCTACCTCAGTGCAATACGAAATGCACTGCTGGCCAGTGAATCTGTACGCATTGTTTTTACTGAATTTGAAATCTCGGTGCAGCTAAAATAATTTGTAACACATTTCTTTGTATTGGGCAATCATTTATTTTTTTGAAAATTAAAAACAGATTTTTTATCTATGCTGTATGCTGCAATTTTAGCAAAAAAAGGGCACTTCCTTCATCTTTATTGTGCTTTACATAATGCCTGATTTATACATATTTATTATGAATAGTTTTATATCTAATTTTGGTTTGACAATCACCTTATTCCCCCACTCAAAATATTACTGTATAGCTTATACAGATCATTCTTTTTAAAGAAATTGGACTTCACTCACATTGATATGCAAAATATCATCATTTAATTGACTATGTGAAGCAATTGCATTTGTTGAAGTATATGAAAAAATGTAAGGATACATAATACAATTCAGAACTAATCAGTTGATTCGCTGTATGCAGTTCCCTTCCCTACAAGACGAAGGCATTATGTAAATGTGTTAAATCGCTTTGTACAATTCGCTCCTGCACTATTATTATTGCATATTGCTTTTATTGATTGAGCTGAATTTACTTGGCTAAAATAGCAATGAATCGTTTTGTGTCGAGCATACATTTAGCTGTGTAGCGTCTTTATTCATGCTTTTTATTTTCTTGTCCTTTTTACCCTATTTGTCAAATTCTGAAATGTACCGCGAGGAAGTGTGCAATAGATAAGAAACATCATCATGCTTCAACAAGAGGATGAGAATTACAGGTGTAGAAAGAAAACCGTCAACAATGCCATTTAATCTGCTGGGAGTAGATGCTCCCCGTCAAACTGCCAGTCATGAGCTTTTACCGTCATTCAAGTGTATCGTTTCAAGAGGACATCAAGGAGCAGATGTGTTAGCGTTGGAAAAGTAATCGGACCAAAGCCGTCGTAGGTGACATCTCATTATCTCCTGACGGGACGGACTTTTATAATAACTCGCATGAGAATCTCTGGACAGTGATTGTGAATGGCATGGCAGAAACCCACTGACCCGTTCTGTACTGACTTTACAGCTATCTTGGGTCTTTCTCCACGGATGGAGAGTCAGGGGCCCATCATCAGGGGTCTCAGCGGCCTGTCACGTTCGTGCCTGAATGGAATTTTGATAGCTTCTTCTTTTTGTGTTGTTGTTTTCTCCTTTTTTGTTTGTTCTCTGGAGTGTGTCCTCTCAGCACCTACGCAGAAGCCTCTCTTGACATTTAGCCCACCATTGTCAAACCAAGTCAGATTTTCTTCCTCACCAATCACCACAACGGAAGGTGACATTTGGAACCGTCTCTGCGGTAAACAAGAGAGCAGGGAGATGAATGCTCCTTCAGGCCATTTCAGTTCAATCCATCAGCTTCCAGGATTGTACCCCAAAAATAGAAAAAGCTTTATTTTTCTCTGTGCTCAGCCCCAGGCAGGCCTTATCCATGCGCTACAGGTAAACGCGTCATTGTGCTAAAGACTTACTGCGTGTACAGGCCAATACACATTGTTCCCTCTACTGTTAGGGGGGCTTGTGTCCACAAATGCTTTTGTCCGGCTGGTTGTCTCCACCTTAAAGGATATACCCTGATCGCTTTCTTGCTGAGAGTTATATGAGAAGAAAAGGCCTACTCTCGTTGTTAAAACATAAGCCCCCTCAACTCCAACAAATATGTAGCTCTTTGTTAACCCACTTGTGTGTTTGAGCTTCACTTCGCAAAACGTTATAAGTGAGTTTTCTACTTTAATTACTAGGGGAGTGCTTTTCTAAACTTAGTTAAATTAGGGTTAAAGGTGTGTATGCGCCAATCGGCTCCAGCGTGGAATGTTTAGCTCCTCCCATACATTTTGTATGTGGAAAATTAAAGCCTCCCATTCATATAAACTGAGAATTACATAAGAGTTTAGTGAATAATAAGCATTGTGTTATGCTCCAACTATATATATGCATATATTCTGGAATTTCAATGCACCAGAAAAAGTAGATGCAATTAGAGGACATTTTTAACAAGGTAATTAAAGTGTTTTGTTAAATCAGACAATCACTCAAACAATGTATTTTTTAAACGTCTTAAACCAGGTCTGTAGAAAATATTGGATTATGAAGTTAAGACACTACACGGTTATCTTAGCTTAGCATACTTAGAGTAGTGGGAAACAACTAGCCCTGAGAATGAAATAAAACGTAATACTTAATACCTAAGACATCAAACACCAATATTTTGATTTTACACTTAGTTGACAAAACAAAATGCCATAAATCACTGCACCTGGCCAAGAGATAATCCCGGCTGCAACCACACATTTTCTCTGCCTAATCTTTGGTTTCTGTAGCCATCAAATCAATGGCATAAACCCAGATAATATAATTATTGAGCTTTAGGGAACGGTAGGTGGGATTTTTCCTCCTTTAGATAGAACTTTGCTAGCTAAGTTTACCCATCCTTCTAATTGTTTTGCTAAGCTAATTATGTCTTGCCTTTAGCTTTTTATTTAGCGTCAAGACATGAGAGTTGTCTCAATCATCTTATCAAACTCTTCTCAAAAAAGCAAATACGTTTATTAACCGAAACGACTAAGTGTTCTTTTAGGTTACAGGCTTCTTTTTCATACCAGCTCAGCCTCGTTCAGCTACAACATGCACTCTCAAACCTCAGTGCACCCCCACGGCAGAATGGAAATGGGATTGGCAGTGGTAATATTTCTGCGTCCCGCATGCCAACACACTATGATGATGAAAAACCAGTTTATTGATCAATCCCCGGAGGTTCACTGCACCGGCACTCTGGTTTTGTTCCTTGCTCTCTTTTTATTTTAACAAATGGATGGCACCTCAGGCGTGAAACACCTTAAACCCTGTAACCCCAAACACAAGCTGCGTATTCCTCCTGTCTCACCTTCCGCTTTCTTTCTTCCCTCGACACTTATTTCCATATCCGTCCTTCCTCGACACAGCTGAGCGATCCCGGTGGAAGCATTGAGAAATCGAGAAGGGTTCGAGTGGGGTGTGTGTGTTTTTGCATGATGAGATGGATAGTTTGCAGGTGCACTTAGAAGAAGGGAACTTGGAGGTCAAGGAAGAAGTTTGTGAGAGCAGGACGCAGGGAGAAGGATTGGAAAGTGGATTCAAGGAGACAAGATGAGAGAAGCTCTGCTTTAAGGAGAAGGCTAATGGGTAATGTTTCCGCTCTGAAAACTATGAAAAATAGTTCCTTCTGACAGGGAACCCATTTCATCCAACTCCTTCTACCCTCCTTCAACAAAACGCAACGTAATAAGCTCTCAGCTTCCCCACCTTAGCAGTGATCTCATTGCTCCAAACGATGTTGTAATTGCAGCACTTGAAGTTCTCGAAGCTGCTTTTGCGAGAAACTGCAAGTCAGCAAGAGACGGGCGAGTTCTCAGCTCTGAAGCTCCTCTCAGTCTCACTCTCAATCCACAGAATAACTTTAAAAAGTGATACCACGTCTTATCGTAGCTCCTTTTTGCTGTCAGAGTGCTCAGATCTTATGTAGCCCTGAGGGGGTGAGAGTCAAGCTCAGTGTTGGAAGAAAGTGTTTTGGAATACGACGGTAAAAAAAGGCTTCAAATGGTGGATTCTTATTTGTTTTGCCTTGTGTTTTTGTTGAGAAAAGAATGTAATGTTGCGGAAGTGTATCACAGGATTGGAAGTGTTTGTTCACATCTAATGAAGCTTGAATTAAAAATCAAAATAAATCAAGAAAGGGCTTTGAAAGTCACCCAGCTCTGGAATAGAGCGATGGAGTTATAAAGGTTGACAGAAGGAGGGGTAGGTTTGATTAGAAAGTTTTAGCAAGTGTGTTTGAGGTATTTAGGAAGATGATTATGTATTTTTTTTTATTAATTGGTTGCTTTTGTTTGAGTTAGTGTGAGGGAAGAAAGGAAAAGAATGAGTAAAGCTGCAGGGTTTGGGGTAAAAAAATGAAAAATCCCAGGCACTTACATCAGAGTATGCTGATTATTTATGTCATTCTGAAAACTTCCGCACAGAATGCAGTTGTTTGAGGAGCCGGCGGGCATCAGCGCGGAAGCCCTTCTCGGGTGGGGGGGCGGGGGGAGGAGCGCAGCTGTGTCTCTGTAACTATTTTCTTTGTCTCGGTTTGAATCCATGATTCTAATTAGCACAACAGTGTGTCTTAATTAACCTTCCCCAGTCAGACGATACTCCAACGCTAACAGCTTCCTCCTAATCGCCAACACCGCTGCGGCGGCTGCCATCCTGCGCGGGGGCCTCAGCCATATTTTAGCGTTGGAGCTGAGCTGTCACCAGTGATTGATGTGGAGTTAAAGCTGAGGTCGATTTATGAGAAAGTGGAGACTGTTTTTAGCCTGGATGTTGAATTTATAGAATATAGTCTGTCACCACCCCGCTGTGGAGAGCAGTGTGCCAAACAACAACAAAACCTTGGAAGCCCGACGCCATCACGCTCTTGATCTGTACACTGACAAAACGATCCGTTACCAGCATGTCAAACACAACAAGAACTGCAGGCCTCGAGTTGGACCAAAGGAGGTGCTATTCTTTCATTTCTGTTTTCTTTATTTTTGTATTGCCATTGTTGTTATGCAAATTGTGTTTAACTCTTGCAAGCTCCTTGTTTTCAAAAGGTATGCCATGAGGAGCTTTATGCCACTGTTAAAGTGAATGTATCCTCCAATGAAGAGTCGTCTGTCCTCATGGTGACAAGGCCTCATGGATCTGTTGAAAGCATCGTTACACTAGGACAAAAAACAATGACATCTAAAAGACTGTCACAATTTCCTTTCTGATTGGAGACATTTTGCACGTGTGCATTCCTTTTGAAAACAGGACATTTTCTTACCCCTTCATTTTGACAAGTCTTGTTCCTTTTTTTTGTATCTTGTAATGTACATGTTTACATTGTATCTCGCATTGCCCAAAAGAGAAACAATATTAAATGTATTATCTTTGTTGTTTTAGACCGGGTCCTTTTCGTTTATCTCACACTTCCAGTCACATATGTTACTTACTGCAGGTAGAGAGCCGAAAACCCCATTTCGCTGCCATAGCTAGATATTATGTGACAGTAATGTTACAGATTGAGACATTTATCTTTATTCTCCTTATTGTTCTTGGCAGATTAAATAAGTTTAGATGTGGGAGGAGCAGAACAATGCAGCTGGTTATATATAGAAAGGTATGAGTTATGAGAGGAAAGTGAGAGCGGGTTCAGTGGACGAATGAAGACGAACGAGCTCTCGGAGACCCAGTTTCCTTCTAAAGAGGAGAGACAAGAATTGTTGCTCCCCTGTTTACAAACGTGTGTGGAGAGATTTATCCTTTCTGTCGAAAGTTAGAAGAAATTCAGCACACGCTCAGACCTGCATCCCAAAGAATCACCACAGACATTCACCTCTTAAAGCACGAAGCTACAGGTTTCAGGAGGTTCATTCATAAAGTTTAGCATTTAAAGCATTAGCAACGGGTTAACATTGCTATATTATGACTATATAAGATGTTATGGATATAGGCTCACATACAGTACGTAAGTTAGCATACGGTTGACAGTTGTTTGTCTATCACGAGAAATTGAAGTCCAATATTTACTGTACTTAGCAAGTCAGTTTAGCACTAGTTTTAGTTTTAGTATCCACTAGGGGTGTATCGGTATTCGTCCCGAACCGTCACGGTTCGGCACATGCAGTCACACGACGAATACGCCTTTTTTTTATGAAGGGAAAAAAGTCTGTCACTCAGGGCAGTATCCATACACTATAATCCAGGAGGTGGTATTCCGCCTAAAAGCTGTTTGCCTGCCGCCCTTTAACAACAAGAACAAGAAGAAAAAACAACAAAACGAACAAAATACAAGAAGAGAAGTTAGTATGGCGATTTCAGATTGTCACTAGAGGTTTCTCAATACTCAAATTTCCCCTCCTCCTTTCCTCCGGTAGTGACCCAGGAATGAATTTCAGCACGCCATTTTGAAAGACATCTCATTTCTCTAAATGCACATCGAGGACCGAGGATCGAGCGTCGAGGAGGCTCTCTGGAGGAGCTATAACCGAGGATAAACTGATGGGTCCTCCACGGTCCTTTGCGTCTCCTTCGCGGATGCATTTCCGGGAACGTTGGGTATAAAATAGGCGTGACACACCGCTGGAATCATTTCAAAACCATGGCGGGAGCAATGCACAAATGTAAGTGTTGATAATGATATGTTGCATTAGTTATTTAAGAAGTGAAATGCGCAATCCAACTCCGCCCGTCTGTATGCAGTTAGAGCCCTCTAACCGCATTCCTTATTGACATTTCACCTGATATTCTTTATGTTTTTATCCACATTTTAACTACACCCAATCCTGCTACAGCATGCCATGATGTTTAAAAGTGCAAACGTTAATTTTTTTACGAATCAACCAGAACTTTGTTTAGCATTCAGCACCAGTATTTGGTTTGGGCTATGTTGTACAATAGAATCCATCACTCATTACAGTCTGTAAATCTTCCAACAGTTTTAAGCTACACCTTTTACTTTGTCTTTTCACAGGGACTTTCATCAAAGTGAGGGTCGAGAACGATAACCTTTTTACTGGCCGAAGGCACACTGCCAAGAAAGCCTGGGAGTGAGTGACATTTTCCTGGATTGGGAACATAATAGATCCGTATTTTACGGCCATGCATGAGGCCATCGGTGGGAGGCCATCCATCGACCCCTCTTCTACTCTTAGGGAGAGAGACCCGCGGCCAGTATAATTTCCTGCAGGAATTAATACTGAACCGTGTCGAACGTAGTCGACACTACACGAACAATCTCGCGACATAAAACATTAGAGACCAAATTGTGGACTTGTAAAACAAATTCGACGGACACATCGGATGAAGGGTGTTAGAGTCGGTAATGACGTTGCTACTGACTACCTCCTCTCCCGTCCTCGTCTCCTCTCTCCCCGTCTCGTCGTCGGTGTTCTCCTACGCATACAGAGGTGAGCAGGAAGTCTGCTCCACCTGTCCGGCTCTCTGCTGACCGTCTGGTTTAGAGCCGAGGACTGGTGTTGGCGCAGGTCGCGACTGGCTGCTGGCTGCTAATAACAACTCCTCCTAAAAATAAATACCGGTCAAAAAAACCAATGGGCCAAACAAACAGAAGTGCCCTACGTTTTTACGGTAAATGAGCCGGTCTACGTAATGAGTCAAGAAAACAAGCAGGTGAAATATACGGAAAAAGGATTAAAGTGGACCGAGCGTTCAACAATAAATCTCGTTTTCCTGAAATGTCTGGGTCATAGAAATAATGTTCTAACATACCACTTTATCCGGTAGTGTGTTAGAGAGTCTTTCACGAATGCCAAATCACCCAAAACTTTACAATCACGTACAAGCCGACTATTTTATAACAATACGACCAACTCGACTGAACTTTTCGTTTCTTGCGGTCTGTAACACAATCGTTAAATGAATACATCCCCACAAACTCATGTACGTCATTGACACGAGGTTACAAGTTACATATAAGTACTATGTCACAAAGGGATGCCAAATGACGGAAGCGTCACGCACACCCGCATGGTTACAAAAAACAATGTTACATAAAAAGATACCGGAGACGCTCGTCTCTCTCGCTCGGACAACCCTATAACAAAACTATTAGCGAATGGTCATTGTTTGCATTAAACATGTAATTTCGATTATTTCCATGTCACATGTGACATACATCAATGAAATTGAGAGTTTGAACATAAGGGAAGTAATAGTACATGGATGTGAAGAAGGACAGTATAACGACGCCTCCGCGTCGAGGTGGAGTAGACAGTACTATACTTTCGTTACGGCAAATATTGAGTATACACTCGGACTAACCACGACTCAAAGATTGTAATTTGTGCGGGTCCAGACACCAGGTATGGTAGACTTCTATGTAAAATGAGTTAACCAGCTCAGTGACGGGTTTACGGCAACTCGTAGCGTTCGATCGTTTAGGACGTAATCGGAGTGTAGTTGTCCACCATCTGTTCTTGTTAGGTAATATGACTCGATTAAATGACTTATTTGGTGTTGAGCGTAGAGGACGAGAAAAAAAAGTGGGATTGAGTAAACTCCTGCGATAAAGAAACGACCGCAAAGTAACAACAAAAGACAGTTTAAGGTTAGTGACATCAACCATTTGGCGCCGCCATGGGGGACCAGTGGTAGACACTCGGATAAAATATCTTACACGTGGCGATGCAAGCAACAAGCGCCCAAGCGCGCGAACAGGTGGACCACCGTCCGACAAACCCAGGAAACAACGGATGCTATGCCGAGACGCCATTTTTGTATTATTATTTGCTTAAACTTGAACCCCCCCCTTGTGTTTGCCCGGTCTGTCCGTCTTGACAACAAGAGGAGAAAGGAGCGAGAACCAGAAAGACTAACACCTCAACACGAAGCGTACCACACACACAACCCCCCCCCCCGCCCTCCGCCCGGGGCGGGAAGTCCTTTGTCCCTCGCCTCCGCTCTTACGACGGTGTGCGTTCCGGGTCACCCTTTGACTTTGTACGTTTAACCTATTTTGATTGTAAATCCGGCAAAAACAACGATAAAATTATTTGTGTCCGTCGTGTACCCGAAAATTAAAACTCGAAACGTCAACGTAAACCACGTTGTGAATATCATATAAAACAATTCTGATTAGTTTATTTTTTTATTTTTATTTTTTTATTTTTTGGAACTTGGAGTCCGGTCCCGCGCCCCCGAGGCAACCGTCCCGCGCTCGGCGGGCGGTTCTGTTAACCACCCCTTTGTGGACATAATAATAAAATAGTGTAAATAGTAATTTAATTACTTTAATCTAAATTTTTTCGGCCTGGTTAGTCACGGTAACTGCGAAAGAACGATACGTTATATCTGTACAATACGAACGCAACGGGTTATCCTCAAATTTTGGCAACCCGAAGAGTCAGTCAGTGTTAGTATTTTACATATAAGTCGAAACATACGTTTATTTCTAGAGGAACATTAGAAAGTCATTGTACACACAAAGACTATAGATTAACATTTCTGTTCCGAGTACGCCGGCAACTACTGAGTTGGGGAACAATACCACAAGCCCAGACAGCGCCTGGGCAATATTAGAGAAAGATTTCTTTTAACCTATTAAATAAAAGAGATTGAGTGAACAATCTCGTCATGAAAAACCACTAGAACTATTCGTTCCGGTGGATTAACAGCTGCAGACATCAGTTTGCGCTGATACTCTTTCATGATGGTTAAGGGTGGCCGGGGCGCGACGGATTTCGGTGTCACTACCCGGTTGGACGAACTCTCTGCGGCAGCTCCCGTTGTCAAAAAATTGGCATGAATGATAATAGAATGGCATTGTATGGCCATGAAAGTGGCAATGTTCATGGGAAATTCAATATTCGTAACTAAGTCTGCCTTTCTCAATGGATTCAACAAAACAATAAAATGAACTCAAAAACGGATAACAGTAAAACTTATAACATTTCCGGGCCAATAAGAACCAACGTACACGTTGTACCAAACATACGACATAAAACTCGTTTGTGTAGCGGTTGTAGAAGAATTGTAGCCCTCCGTTCGTTGCTGAAGTTTGAACTCGATTTAAACTTCCTTTCTTTGCGCCGCCAATCTTGACAGACGAAATTCCGCAGATCACCGAGCTACCTTTTATGGTTCCCTTCGCTTCGTGCTTGTGTGGAGTTACCGCCCCGGAACCCCCGAGACGATACAGAGGCGGGAACGTTTTCTCTAGTGTACTACGAGGTTACCCTAAAGTGCGACGCTTTTATTCCTAAACTTAACTTAAAAGACCACTTCTTTGTCTATAGTTTTGGTAGGAAGTCCTGGTGACGGTGACATTGTGAGGGGTGTGTAACACATATAATCGTATGTCCACAAGCCCAGGTGGTTCTGGGTGCTTTGTGACCCGACTTATTGTTCTTTATACTTGTCGTGTGGTGTGTTGTCAATTCCCAGTTGAATTATACAAGTGATTTACAGAACATGTGTCAATATATTTATCTTCTTGACTTTACTTGTATAGGTTCTCGATGTCTTTTTTTTGTGATAAGGAAGGATTGAATCGAAGGAGCTTCTCGAAACTCCTTAAACTGCCGCCCCTCCCGAAGGAGACTCCGACGTGAGCGACCGCCAACTTCGGACAACAAGAGAGGAGGGAACAGAAGAGTCTTTGACATCGTTTCAGGCCTACCCCACACAACAACCTACACAGAAAGACACAGACAGGCAACACAACACAAAAGAGAACACCGGAGCGGAGTAGGAGGTGACACGCGGACCGAGACCTGCGGAGTCACCCACAACTCGGTGACGGGTCTTCGGTGTCCTCGTACACCGCTCAGGTAGTCG
>NW_011354608.1:16571-34418 GCF_000735185.1 Notothenia coriiceps
AGGCAAGAAGAGAGAGCGAATCCTCGTCCGGTGGCTCCTGGTTATATCCCTCTGCTGGCTTCTCCCGCCAGCCGCTGGCCTCAATCTCTAATGTTTCATCGGTTGTTTGCATTAAACAGAGGATTGGTAACTTTTCCCACAATTCAATATATGCTTAGACTAACCGGCCTTTTCTCCTCCATCTTCTCATTCATCACCTTTCCATGTTACCACATTCTAAACGCTGTAATCAATACTCTTAAAAAATACAGAAATACTTGACTGGCTGGTTTGGTTTTCCCGGTTCTTCCCGGATGTTTGTCCACACTGCTAACTCTTCCGTACTGTAAACCAATACATGTATTTCAAATAAACTGTAACCTTCATTTAATATTCAGCATGGTAGTATCTCGACATCTATAGTTGTAGTGGTTAAATCAGTAGGTTTCGGTTTGCACCACTCATGTCATTTCCGCTAGTAAAATTCACCTCTTAGGGAATCGGTATAATTATGAGCCACATGCTAAATGCTAACCGGAGATGAAGGATTTTCAGAATAAAAGCTTAACTGGTTGTGCACGAGAATTTTTGTTTTTTTCAGTATAAAACAGCGTTTAAACTGACGGTATGTTTAAGCTACATTATACCATCAAAACATTGATTTTAATTTCTAACAACAGCCAGGAGTGTGTTGAGCCATCCAACTCTGCCGGTCCCCCTCCCCGAAAAAAAAGAAAAAGCGCTTTGCTACAGTTCCCGGAGGCAGAGGCGGACAAGGAGGAGGACCGCTTCAACCGCCAGCAGGCAGCCTCGGAGGAAGCCTCCGCCAAATTCCTCAAGCTGTTATTAAGCCAGTGTTCGAGGGTCTGGTGGACCCGAACACCCTGTATGTAATATAAATGTGTAGGGGGGGGGGTACAGTGGGTGGTCACTGAAAATGTGACCACCCACTGTCCTTTATTTATCCAGGTGAAATCCCAATGAGATCATTGATTTCTTTGTCAAGGGAGACATGCAGAGCCAAGGCCATTGAGTGAGTTAGAGAAAATAAATTATCAATTTTCTTTAGAAAAATAATAAACGGGTCCCACAGACCCGAACACCATACAAGGGTTACATCAAGCATGAAGCCTTCTTTACAATTAGACATACAGAAACACACATGTTTACTGAAGATACAAGGAGATCTTTATTTTATACAAAGCTGAATATACATTTTATGATTGTGACCTGACTGAAAAGCCAACGTTTTTAAAGTCTTTTTGCAAACCAAGGCATAACTGTCTATAGTCATACAGAAAGTCATGGCCACTGATTTCCGCTTTTTAAATCTCCACCTCAAATAATTCTGCGCATAAACCAACCGTGTGTAAAGTATCCAAAATGCAATATCAGGGATGTTTTATTATAAATAATATATACATTAACATTGAGGCAAGTTACTGCATGTAGCTCAAACCCTACATAAGTAAAATTGCTAACTGTCTCTTCTTTCTTTTCAAGTTCAGTCAAAGCATAACAATATTTTATCACTGAACATGACTAAATTTCAACACTAAACGTAACACTTTCTTAAGAGATTGTGTGATGGCCTATTTCACATAACTTGGCAATAATAAACTCGAGCAAGGTGAAATCAGAAATAAGGCATATAAATGGAGGAACAAAAGAACAGAGAAATGCATCTGGCCAGTAAATGCATTTTTCATCGGTGAAGAAAACAAACGGGTAACAAAAAAACTGGCCATAAATAAAAATCCTCTCAACAATAATCGTGGTCGTTCAGCTGGACCGGGTGTGTCAGGAGCCCAGATTTGGTCTGCCAGTCTGTCTCTCCGGCCCTGTCCACCTCGCTCCCCCCTCACAGGACGAGGTGGAGACCTCTCTACCCCCTCCTGCTCCTCCTCTTCCTCCTCTTCCTCCTCCTCCTCCTCCTCTTTCTCCTCCTCTTCCTCCTCTTCTTCTTCTTCTTCATCTTCTTCCTCCTCCTCCTCCTCCTCCAACAGTTCAGTCATGTCTGCAGTAATGCTGAGATTGTGCAGTACACAGCAGGGAGAAAGGTGTGGTTCACCTCCAAGGCCTTGGACAGGAGGCACCTCCATCGCCCCTTCAGTATCCCCAAAGCGCGCTCAATGATGCTGCGCGCTTTGGCAGGTGAAGCCGTTGAAGCGGCTCTGTACCCTCCCCTGTAGTGGCTCCCGATACGGGGTTACGACCGTTATGGGGTGTACAATGCACGGATAGCCACCATCTCCCACAATAAAGTACCCTGGTGGAGGGTACAGAGCCTCTTTGTATAAGGTATTGTTTTTTAGGACACGGGTGTCGTGCACTGAGCCCGGAAATCCTACGAATGTTTGTAGGAATTTACCCTTCCCATCGCACAGCCTGCAGCTGTATGGAAGGAAAGAGCTTCCGATTTATGTAGTCCTGGCCACTGGGTCCGGGTGGGGTCTTTATTCTAATGTGGCACCCATCAATGGCACCCACACATGAACTAAATGCCGGGCTATCGGCCAACTGCTGGAAGCCCTGCCCGACCTCCTCCAGCTCTGGACCAGCAAGCAGCCTGATCACAGACTGCCTGAGAGCAGCGATGTCCTCCACTCCCTGGTGGACCAGTCTGTGGACCGTGGAGAGGGGTACCTGAAAGGCCCGGGACACCACACTGTATGACAAACCGTGTGCCAGCCAGTACACAGTTGTCAATACAGTCATGTGGTGTCCCCAGGCCTGTCTCCTCTCAGGCCCCAGACACCGCATCAAGGCCTCCAGGGAGTCTCGGCTCATCCTGAAGTCCTTCAGCAGGCACCCATCTCCGAAGTACAGCTCCAGCACCGGGACACTGCTGTTCAAACTTTTGTATGAGTGTGGGTGTTGAACCTGCAGGAAGAATAAAATGTACAGGTCAATACCTTTATCCATCAAACTAAACTGCACATACATATTCTGTCATAACAAATTAATCCATTGTTGTATTCCAATGAAAAAAGCCAGCTATTTTTCAACTATTTAAAACAATTGTAATCAAACACTCAAATACCTCAAGATGAAGCAGGATGGCTTTGCGCATTCTCGCTTTCCAGCGCTGGGATCGGCGTCTCTCCTGATTCCTGTTGTTGGTCAGAAGTTTTTGCCACTGCCGTAAGGCACATGCTACAGCGGGTTTCATGACTCAATTTGTTTCATGTGGTCACTGAATATGTTTTTCGTTGTTGAGATTTAAATCACAGGTGTGCCTGGACCTTATATAGCCTGTCAGGTCCCTCATGATTCGTTAATTACGTGGATTATAAATTCGTTGCAGGTGTTTTGTGAAAGAGGTGTGAGTTGATGATTTATCATGTCATTTAGCCTACTAGTTTAAAAAGGTTAACATAGCTCTTTAGGATGGCAGCTTATTCTTACGCTGCACTCGGAGAGAAATATTCCTCTGCTTCACAGGTGATTCCTTCGCTCCGCCGAGCTAACTTAGAAGAGAACAAAGATAGACAGTGTACACGTGCATCAGGTGAACACACCCTCATTTACATGACGCAAGCCTGGTCATTACTTACTGTAGCACGTAATACTACAATGCCTCACAGTCGTACAATAACAGTATTACATCCCTATAGTACAGAAGAGACACAATCTCTCTATACATACAATAACTGAGGACATACAGTGTGTAAACATTTCCCTTAACAATAGCCTATAGTGTATAGACAGTCATTGTTTGTTTTTTTGTGTGTGCATGTGTGAATATATGAAACGTACATAAGCCTCATGTAGCCTATATGTCTCCCTTTATTTGTAGGGTACTTTTTATTATAATGTTTTAGTGCTGCCCAATACAGAAGAGATGCTAGTATGTGTCGAAAATACTCATACATTCGTGTCATACTTGTTGCAAATGGAATTAAAAGTAAATATGTGGGGGAACAATGTTCAGCTGATCTAACAGAGATTACAAAATACAGCGCTCTAACAAAGCACTCACAGCTGATGCAGCTGTTGCCACGTCATAATTAACGGACGTCGCTTTAATATGACCGCGCAGAGGAGAGGAGTTCTCACTTCTCTAACCGCCTGCTGCTTCCCCTCCTCTCTCCTTGGCTCGCATCTCCTGTGGGCGGGACTAAGTATCAAGGATAGGAGTCGAAGAGGGGAGTTGGAGAAATGAGAAAGGGCCCCGCATATACCCTGTTATTATAAATTGCAATCTAAAATGGTTTTTATTCCTTTAGTTTTCCACAAACTCACACACACACAGAGAACTTCAGAAAATATTTTTATTTTAGAAATTGTCTCAAAAATGTTCAATATTGTAGAAATGAAACTTTGGCATCCAAGCAGAGGAAAAGTGTCTCTTCTTATTTCCATTTAAACAAATGAAAGACATCGTAGAGATTCCTACATGTACTTTTTTACAAATGTGTACATCTTTTAAAGTCTCGGGATTATTTGAACACGAAACCTGAGAGCGTTATAGTGGGTGAAGAGCTGAACACAACAATATGAATATCGTTTACAGGCAAGAATACAACATGTGGAAAAAGCTAATAATAAATTGATATTTATTCGGCTTTAAATTCAGCAGCGTTTCCTACGATTGGTAACGAAAGCTATTTCTGCAAAACTGTAATATGAACTGAAGCTATAAGGAAGAATAATACTCGTATATAATATCAATCACCTCCAGAGTGTTCCTTTTAACACTTTTTCTGCAGATATAGCTTCTTAAAAAACCCTAAAAGCAATGGTGTATTATAACAATGAAAACTTTGGTCGATTATCTTATCCATATATATTCCTTTTCACACTATGATCCAACATTATATCTGAGAGAGGAAGTGGTTTTGGATAATTACAAAAATAAGGCTTTATAAATGAAAATTAACGCATTTATTTCAGATATACTTCAAAATGTAAAGAGACATAACTTGTCTTTCCACCAAGTGTCTGCTGACGAACCGAATGAAATCTGCCGAGTGTATCTTTTTGGTTTATTCTTACACGTGAGCTAACCGTTGTGCAAGCTGACCTGGATTTCTCTAGATCGCCAACTTTCTGTATTTGCTCTGTGTGTTTGAGATAACACACAGATCCCATTTCTCACACTTAGGAAAAGAAAGCGTTAAGTCACTTGGAATTTGGTCTGATATTTTTGCTCCACATACAGGAGACATAAAGGCACATTACTGTTCTTCTCATGGCACTGCTGAACAAATCTCCAAATTGACAGTTAATTGAGAAGCTAAAACAAAAATGTGGCGGATCAGAAGCATCCTGAATTGACACGAGAGCGCTTAAATTATAGAAAACATAAATAACATTTTATAGCATATGAACCTCCGCGGGTGAGAGAGTAAGCATCAAATTGCTGGATTTATGAATGGAGATTGGTGGAGCATTGTTACCGAGACGATTCGGGTTTATTCCACACGCTTTAGGAGACTTCTTTGTTCCAAACAACAGGTGGAAACAAACCAGAATCATCCTTTAACACAATGTTTTAGTTTGAGCATGCCACCTTTATAAGATGGCAGGAATGAAAGGAATGTGGATATAAAAAAAAACATCCAAACCCGAGTCACACTGCATGTTTATCAGCTGGTCTGGAATCAGTTTGCAGTAGTTCAAGCACACAGGAAGAGCGGAAAAAGACTCTTTGAAATAATAATAATAATAATAATAATAACAAAAAAAGTGATTTTTCTTAATCATCCACAGAAAGGTCTGCTTCTCCCACAAACTCATCTACTATCCAAACCACCGTTAAAAAAATGAATGATTATCCTGCTTGGGTTCATCGAGCAGCTTTGGCTTAAATCTTCTATTCCAGTTTGGTCTTCGTCCTCTTCCTCCTCCAGCAGTCTTTGGTCAATCCTCTCTCTCTCTCTCTCTCTCTCTCTTTGTGATTGATAATGATTAATCAGCTGACCGTAAACACTCCTCTGATCCTTCAGGGGACGACACTCATCTGAACAGACACAGAAAACAGAAATCAGATCAACAGCGACATGTCACAGCGTGTTGAAGTCCAGGAAACGTTTCTATATCCTGTGTTTGTTGTTGTTGTGGTGAAAACATTTACTCGACATAACAATCGTACCTTTACTTCAAAATAAAGTATAGTTGTGTCAATCTTCTCTTTTTCCTAAATTGATCTCACGGACGCATTTAAATATTTTTTGGAACATTTGATTTTTTACTTAAAAGGTCTCCTATGATACTCTTTACCATCAATATATTATAGTTCTCAGATATATACAAAACATGTCTCTGATTGGCTGAAACACCAAACAGATCATTGCAGCATTACCCATAATCCCCTCTGTTTCAGCCCTGTTTCCAAAGTGCTGATTCTCTGTCTGTTACTTTAGATGAAAATAAGGAGCCCCTCCCCACGCCCCTCTGAGAGANNTTTATTATTATTGTTAATAAATGTTTGATTTCGGTCTAACTTTGTTTCAAGGATGCATTTTTCCTTTACTCTCAACACAGGGTTTGTTTAATTACTACTGCCACTACTACAACAATTATAATAGAGGTAACATCTGCACATAGTGNCCTGTCAGGTCCCTCATGATTCGTTAATTACTTGGCTTAGAAATTCGTTGCAGGTGTTTTGTGAAAGAGGTGTGAGTTGATGATTTATCATGTCATTTAGCCTACTAGTTTAAAAAGGTTAACATAGCCTATAGTATAGTGTATAGACAGTCATTGTTTTTTTTGTGTGTTTGTATGTGTGCATGTGTGAATATATGAAACGTACATAAGCCTCATGTAGCCTATATGTCTCCCTTTATTTGTAGGGTACTTTTTATAATAATGTTTTAGTGCTGCCCAATACAGAAGAGATGCTAGTATGTGTCGAAAATACTCATACATTCGTGTCATACTTGTTAAAAGTAAATATGTGGGGGAACAATGTTCAGCTGATCTAACAGAGATTACAAAATACAGCGCTCTAACAAAACAGTCACAGCTGATGCAGCTGTTGCTACGTCATAATTAACGGACGTCGCTTTAATATGACCGGCAGAGGAGAGGAGTTCTCATTTCTCTAACCGCCTGCTGCTTCCCCTCCTCTCTCCTCGGTTCCACTCCTCGGCTCACATCTCCTGTGGGCGGGACTAAGTATCGAGGATAGGAGTCGAGGAGGGGAGTTGGAGAAATGAGAAAGGGCCTATGTCTCCTTAAATATCCTTGCGTCAGAGTCTCACGTGTTGGGCGTGCTCTCTTCTGACCATATTTGGAAGTACAACTTCCTACAACTTCCTACAGGTTCAACCTCCACTGTCCGCGCCTGCTGTTTACTCGACATTGAGAAACGGCCACCACCTGTATTTATTGTCCTCTCAAGACAGGAAGGAGTAGGAGTCATGACATACAGGATATAGTACAACTAGTTCCTGAACAGCTTCACTTCTTAGTGTGTGGAGAAGAAGAAAAATAAAAAGAAGAAGAAGAAGAAGAAGAAGAAGAAGAAGAAGAAGAAAAGCTACACGGTGTAGCTTTTCTTCTTCTTCTTCTTCTTCTTCTTCTTCTTCTTCTTCTTTTTATTTTTCTTCTTCTCCACACACTAAGAAGTGAAGCTGTTCAGGAACNCAGACAGACAGACAGACAGACAGACAGACAGACAGACAGACAGACAGACAGACAGACAGATAGATAGATAGATAGATAGATAGATAGATAGATAGATAGATAGATAGATAGATAGATAGATAGATAGATAGATAGATAGATAGATAGATAGATGGATGGATGGATGGATGGAGAGGAGAGAGAGATAGATGGATAGATGGATGGACGGACGGACAGACAGACAGACAGACAGACAGACAGACAGACAGACAGACAGACAGACAGACAGACAGATAGATAGATAGATGGATAGATGGATAGATGGATAGATGGATAGATAGATAGATAGATAGATAGATAGATAGATAGATAGATAGATAGATAGATAGATAGATGGATGGATGGATGGAGAGAGAGAGAGAGAGAGAGAGATGGATGGATGGATGGACAGACAGACAGACAGACAGACAGACAGACAGACAGACAGACAGACAGACAGACAGACAGACAGATAGATAGATAGATAGATAGATAGATGGATGGATGGATGGAGAGAGAGAGAGAGAGAGAGAGATGGATAGATGGATGGATGGATGGATGGACGGATGGATGGATGGACAGATGGACCACTTTTGGACAAAATGTACTCTCAATTAAGGGCAGCTCATTCTGGAATAGCCTCCCAACTGAGATACGGGATTGTCCCACTTTGAACAGTTTTAAAGGTCAACTCAAAGAATGGTTGAGAAACCAACAGACGTGCGATCACCGCTAAATGCACTTTAACACAGGGGAGTCTCCTCTTGCACTTTAGGTAGCTCTTGTATCTCCTCTTGCACTTTACATGTCGTTGCTGCTACATTGTACTGCCATGTGGTTAATGCTTGTATGCTGCTCTTGCTCTTTCTGCATATCATGTATTTATTTTTGCTATAAATGTCATGTTCTTAAAGGTTTTATGTGAGGGACTGCGGATGGAAATTAGCTCAAAGCTAAAATCCGGCATATTTACACTTGACACATTATTTGTATTAAGTGTTCATCAATGTGCATTGTCCCTGTTCAAATAAACGATTAAATGAAATGAAATGAAAAAACTGGATAAAGATAAGAGAATATTTGAATATGTGAGTGGTGGAAATAAGTTCATTGTATGCTCTTCTGTCATTTCTATCTTGATTTGCTCAAACGGCAATGAAACTCTTTGAATTTGCTAAAATAAATGTAATATATTTTGTTGTAATTTCATGTAAATTGTCAGTTTGATGTCTTTGTTCTAGCTAATTTGTATGAGTAGCTTTCACACTCGATGTTTCTCTCTGGTATTTTTACCTAGAGTGTTTTTTTCCCATTCTGAAGTCATTAGTAGCTTCCTAGCAGTGGCGACATGTAGCTGTAATTACACGCTCATTTAAATGCACCGTGTAATTTGCTTCAATTTGAGGTTTTAATGATGATTCCAGATGAAGGTTGAGGTATTTATTATCTTAAATTAAGAGCTTCCTCTCCACCTATACCTCACAATCACAACGGATTACAGGCTTTCTTTATTATTCATATTCTAGTTTATTTTAATTCTGCTCTGTTTGCAACAAATAATTAACATATTGATCGCAATATAAAAAGTTATATTTACGCGAGACAGATTGGGAGTTCTAAAGGTAATAAATCCGATTTTTAGAAAGAGAGAAGAGACAGACTGGTCTCCTCCTCGTCTTTCTCTGAGAAAAGTCGTGTTCACACAAATTCATCCTGACTATGAAAGTGCTCCGAAGTGTGTGTGTGTGAGTGTGTGTGTGTCATTCTGCTAGGACAGATGGAGGAAACAGATCCGTCTGTAAAGCAACCAAGAACACACACTCGCACCTACACACAAACACACTCACGCCTACACACACACACACACACCCCCACACACCCCCACACACACACACGCCTACACACAGACAGTGCTGGTCGGTCTCCATGGCAACAGGGCACCTGGTAACAGAGCTCACACGTTTTTGAATTCACTGCTGACATAATTTTGCTGTTTTCTTTCATGGAGCTGTTAATGTTGTTGTTGTTTACAGGAATAACAACAAACAACCGGATGTGTGAACACTGCAGGAACAATAAACAAACAGCCAGCGGTTTGGTCACTTTTACCTGGAAGAACCACATCTGGGTGCTTTTCCTGTTTTAGGGACTAGTGAACTTGCAAAAGAGGCCTGTTAGCGTGTTAGCTGCTAAAACGAATGCCATAGCTAACTTATTTTTGTAATGCTAACGTTATTGTTAGCTGTGCAACGCCAGAAATGAGTCAGCATGTTAACACTTTCTGTTTGGTCATCTCAAAGTGAATGGTTCGGTTTTATGAATAGTTTTTGAGTTATTTGTCTGAAATAACGTCTGTGGCTGACACAAGCTGAAGACTTTTTTTTATTTATATAAAGTTTTGTCATAAAATCTGTCAGTAAATACCCCACTGGTGAAAACGGCGGTTGCTAACAAGTGTCTAAATGAGACGACTAAACATCATCACGCTCAACATTTGCCACCTTTAGCTGAGCGGTGGTGACGTGAAGTCATGTGACCGAGCTGCCTTTAGCTTAGCGGTGGTGACGTGAAGTCATGTGACCGAGCTGTAGTTCTTTTATTATTATAGTTATAGTCAAAAATCATAAATTGGTGTTAATATGTGAAGATTATGCTGCTGATCAAAACATATAAGTATCGGAATTGTTAGTTTGCCATAGAAATGATGTTCAGCAAAAACCTAAAACCCAATGGAAAAATCATATCGGTTGTTGGAACAAGTGGCGATGCAAAATTCTGGGTTGAAGAAAATACGTTTTGCTTGTTGTGAAGGTTTTTGAATTTGTGTTGGCGGGCAAACAGTGGTACTTTAACTTCCACATCAACTTGTGACATCACTGGGCCGAAAATACTTTTTCCCATTGATATACTGTACATTGGGAAGAGACATCTGTTAAACAGTGAACATTTTTTAACTGTATCCTTAGGACCTAAAGTTGTAAAATCCGCTAAAAGTCAAATCTAGTGTTTTGTTGGCTTTATGCACCTGAACTAAAAATGAATTTAGCCCCGCCTCCCACGCTGTATCAAGTTCTCTTTATACATCCATGGTGGCCACAGAGTTTATATTAAATCATACTTTTGACCTTCATTTTGATTGAAAGTTGAAACATACATAGTTGCTGGGATTAAAGTCTAAATTTAAGAGAATAACATTTGCATTTATTCTGAGATTCAAGTGGGCCTACATTTCCACTAAAACTCACACATTTACAAAGAAAATAAACTTTGATAACTACATTTAAAGTCTTACATTTATGAAAGAAACAGCTGGATCGTGAACGTGATACATTTATAAAAAAAAACAATATCACTTCACTTTTCAAGATTAGATCAATCTGCAATCAATCTTTTTGAAGTCATTTGGTAACATTATAGTTTTAGAGAATTTCTAATATTTATCTTTTTTTTTCTTTTACGTATACAATCAATCAAGGGCATCACTTGGAAGTAAAATGTGATGGGGACCTAGGAGATTAGAATGTTTTTAAATGGTCTTCAAGGTATACATTTTTGGAGGTAGTTATCAATGCCTTTTGGTCATTTTATAGGGTTTTTTGTTTTGCTCTGGACATTGCACATTCATTTATTCTATATTTATATGTCATGTTTTCCTATTGTGCAAATGCATCTTTCTGAAAGCTTTTTCAAAAAAGTAATTGGGACAAAATGTGCCAATTCAAAAAGTGGTGGGCACCCCAGTGTAAATGACACACCTGTCTACAATGGACTGAATATGGTATAAACCAGGATCACTCTGGTCCAATGAGGGGCCCATGCAACCTCAAACCCCCCCAGGCATGGGAAGTTCTAAGGAGGGGCCAACAGGGGCCAGTGCCCCTATAACACGGAGCTTGGACCTCCCTGTGGGCCCCTCCAAAAGATAACTCTATGATAATGCAATTCCTTCTATATACTAAATTACTGTGCTTTTTTCAGGAATGCAATTTAGTGGAAACTAAGGTAACATGGTGCAGGGTCCAATGGGGTCCCATGCTTCCTTAAACCCCTCCAGGTAACATGGTGCAGACCTGCCCAGCTCGGAGCTCAGGGTGTAGAACTCTTCCACCGCCCCGTCCCGCCTCGAGCCGTCCACCCAGAACTCCACCGGCGCAGAACCGGGCCGGGACGTCGGCATGGCTGACAGCAGAACTCCCCCTTCAGAAACACAAACAACCAGGAGCACTGAGTCCAAGATCACACCGGGACCGGGACCAGCACGTGACCCGATCAGATCCAGGAGCAGCAGAGTAATCCAGATCAGATCTCAGATTTAAATCCAGCTCGGTAAAACCCGGATTAGAGGAGCAGAGGGGGGATGATTCATGATCCTGATGGGCTTTAATCCAGACCAGAGGAAGAGGAGGAGGAGGAAGTCTCAATCAGGACCGTTTATCAGACACAAGATCTGCAAAACTAATAAATGTTTTGTTTTTTTATCCTGCAGGGAAACACACGACTCCAGGGTCCAGATTGCAGGAGGATCCGGGTTCGAGAAGCACCAGGTCCGAGTGTGTCGCAGCTCACATAGGGCCTAAAAAACGCTCTCAGATGTCGGATCACTTCAGTGCATCACCTCTTAGTCCCGGGTTTCCTTCGTGTTTCCGTGTTTTTACCGGTGGGGTCCCTCCAGAGCCCTGCAGCCTGCGGGAGATCCAGCCCGGACAGCAGCCACAACAACACCGGGTCCAAGGGGGTGTTTTCACGGGGGAAACAGACAGCGACACACCGGGCTCGGTCAATGCGGGATGTCGGTGCTCGGTGCTCAGGGAGGATGTCTGATTCCCGGGCAGGGCAGCTCCAGATGTCCGAGGGATCTGCAGAGACAGAGATGCTGTAATCTCATAGTCCCGCCCACTCTGTCAACCTGAGGACCAATCACAGAGCAGCAGGGCAGCAGAGTCGCGCTGCTATTGGACGGAAGGCCTGTCAATCACTGGAGCCTCTGCCAGCAACCTAAATACAGAAATAACCTAAATACATAAATGTACATTAGCGTGACATCTGGAGGCTTTGATCCTGCGGGAATCAAACCAGCACCTCTGATACAGATACATGTGCCTTGCTAAGGAGAATCACACTTTAATATGTCTGCCTTTTATTTACCCATCTTTTAATTCTTCTGACAGAGGATGTTTTTTGTTATAGTTTTGTTACTAGGTTTATTCGAAGAGGCTGCAATCAAAAGGTGAACTAAATATCCCAAAAAATCAGTAAAATGTCTTAAAAAATATAAGTTACATGTCAAATCTAAATTGGTAAAATTTTGGACACAACTTCGTTTTTAAATTTAAAAACAAGAATAAAGAAATATCCGGAAAATATATATTTGTAATCAAATATCGCAAAAGTATCAGTCATGTCCATTGAAAATCTAAATGTAAATGTCCGAGAACATACCAGAACAATTTAACACATTTAAATCATTAAAAATATAAACCAACATTAAAGAATATTGGATAAAAGTTGATAAAATGTTCTAAAAACCTATTAGTAAATCATCCAAAATGTATTTTTACAATCTACAAGAGAAAGTAAATAGTATAAAATATCGTCAACAAAATAAAGGTAGGATTTTACAAAATGTACTAGTAAAATATTGGCCAAAAATACATAAAATATCTAAAAGGATATTCGTAAACACAGACATGCAGCTGACTGCAGAAGAAAACCAACAGCGCCCCCCTGAGGTCAAAAGCCCTTATTACAGTAATATTTAGGGTTTGTAACTAAACTAGACCAAAATGTTTAAAATATGCACAAAACTTCTGTTAAATATCCAAATAATATTCTCTTTTATCAAAGCCAAATCTTTTGCTCAGCAGTATTTACAAAACAGTCAAAAATGGAGGAAGAAAACAAAATATAACTTTAAAAAAAAAAACTGTAAACCTAAGATAAGATAGGATAAAATGGATCTGTGGATTCAGTAGTTTAAACAGCAACAGGGTGAGAATGAAAAACAGGACAGCACAGATTCACACAAGGTTAAAACAATTATAAAACCTGCTCTCAGATCGGACCAAAAGCCTCTCAAATATTTGATGAAGTATCTGAGTTCAGCCGTGAGTCGTTCCCTGTGCCATCAGGGCGGACAGGTGAGAGGGTTTCTAACCTCTGATTGATGTTTCCAGATATGAGCTGTTCGTTAGTGTGAATGGTTCAGGCTGTGAGGCAGGTAGACATCTGCTGCTGCTGAACACAAGCAGGACTAAAGCTCTGAGTTAGATCTGAGCAACCTGAGGAAACACAACCAGCTCAAAGATCAACCAAGATGTGAATCTCTCCAGATGTTTCAGCCTGAATCCAGCTGTGATCTGACACAGAGGGGAGAAACACAAAGTCACAAGACTACTAACTCAGAATATCCGAGATAAAAGTAATACAGTTTCAAGAAACAAATGGGATATTTTCTGAGACTATAATGGTAAATCTAAAAGAAAGAATGTTCCCTTGGATCGTAAAGGCACAAATAACGTTTAAAATGTGTTCTAATTATAACTTTAATCTCAAAGAATATCTAAATTATGTGTACAACTTTTCTAATTTATGCTGGTATTCAATATTGCAGAAAAAAAAATAGGCAGTTACTTTTATATTGTATTTTCAGAGGTGGACGAAGCACTCGGATTATTCACCTGTAAAATTATTAGATTAAAAATACTCAGTTTTAAGTAAAAGCAGGCTACTGTATTCAAAATGTCCACTCAAGTAGAAGTAAACAAGTAAAAGCATCAACATATACTTAAAAAAGTCACGCATAATGGCACATTTAAGCACAATATATCTTTTTAATTGATTGTATTACTATTGATACAATAATCTCCGCATCACTTCAATGTTGCACTTGGTAAAAGTGTGTTTGTTAAATTACTATAACTAATATTATGTAAAGCGTCTTTGAGCATTAGGAAAAGCGCTAAAAAAATCGAATGTATTATTATTATTAAAATATTTATTGAACCCCTTTACACAGACTTGCAGGCATCTGAATGCACTGTTCTGATTGGTTGACAGGCACTACCTGAAAGTCAAACTGAGGGAGAATTTCCCCCACTGCGTGTGTGACGTAGGCAGTAGGTGGATGATGTTAACTTCCTAGTTGTCTGGATATTACTTTAATAACAGCTAACACGACGTGTATATCTTCTAAAAAACCCAAATATAAGCTCGATTCCGGTTAAAAAAGTTAAACTCCACGGCTCTAATTTTCTCTCTTTAATACAAGCGGAGTGTTTTTGTCAAAATGACTTTTTACAGACTTCTCTCCGCGGTTCTTTTACCGATATGTTGGGTGTTTGTCGCCGTGGTGGGGGAGGCTTTAAACCCGGTCACAGAGGCTCAGATCCCCGCAGTGACGAACTCCAGCACCGGGGGGAACTCCACACACAGCGGCGGGAAAAAGCACCGAGGAGAAGGGCTGTTTAACGGGCTGGACAGCTCCATGATTCAGAGGGCCCTGTACGTGCTGATCGGGATCACCATCATCGGGGTTATTTACTTCGTCATCCGGGCTGTGAGGTGAGGAAAAGCGTGATTAGGTCCCCACACCAAACTCCATTCATAAAAACAGCGATTTAGACAAACACTGGGGACAGATTAACCAAAGTACAATGTACAACTTTTTTTCTTCTTCTACAATAACAAGGACAAGCCTATAACTGATACGTACACATTATATATCATTAAAACAATCTACATTGTGGCTTTTACCTGAATGTGGAGCCCTTTACAACCCTTTATATTGATTAATGCAACACGAAACTCCATTCATAAAAGCAGTGAATTAGTAAAAAATAGTGACAGATTAATAAAATACAATGTGTTATTTTTTTCTTATGCTACAATGGCTAGCCAGAGGTGGTAGAAGTACTCCGATCTTGTCGTAAAAGTAGAAGTACTCAGATCTTGTAGTACACAGTAGAAGTACTCCGATCTTGTAGTAAAAGTAGAAGTACTCAGATCTTGTAGTAAAAGTAGAAGTACTCAGATCTTGTCGTAAAAGTAGAAGTACTCAGATCTTGTAGTAAAAGTAGAAGTACTCAGATCTTGTCGTGAAAGTAGAAGTACTCAGATCTTGTCGTGAAAGTAGAAGTACTCCGATCTTGTCATGGCACATTTTATTCATATAGGCGCCTTTCAACACTCTAAAGGTCGCCGTACAAGATACACAAAACAAAACATAACACCAGCAGAACAACAAGACAATATAATCAATAACAACAGAGGGTGTGTCATGTGATCAGGGTGGATCTGCCAGTTTGATGATATGTTTTGAGACGTGATTTAATAATGGAGAGAGTCATTAGTTTGGATGTGCGGTTGGAGGGAGTTCACTTTTAATTGTTTTTATTAACAATACAGTCATAACAGCCGGACTTCCTGTCATACTGTGTGTTTTCCCAGCACCTGTACACTCTCTGTAAACTGTGATTCGTGTGGTTTGATTAGAGAGTTACAGCCAGTCATGAGTTCAGCGTTCATCTGATCCCACAAACAGACACGTGTTGTTATTGTTGTTATTTTAAAACAATCAGTGCTGGTAATAATGACACTTCCTCTACATCGACAGGCTGAAGAGGCCCGCCCACAAGAAGAAGTACGGCCTGCTGTCGAACTACGACGAATCCGTGGAGATGGAGGCGGTGGAGAGCGAAGAGGACGACACGCTGTATGAAGCACGCAGCCTCCGCAGGTCAGAAGTCAACAACAACAACAACACAGAATACTGCTCTTTACGGTGATGCTGTACAACCGGCTCGCCTTGAATCATAGCAGTGATATGTGAACACAGACATTTTAATATCATTCAGTGGGACTTTAAATCCAGAATGATCGTCCACTAAGAAATCGTGGAAAGATATGCTGCAGAATCTTCACGTTTTTCAGATTTATTCAGTTTTTAAGTAATACAGTGAGTTTTCTGTATGTCCATAGGTACACTACAAACAGGATGTGCTAATGGAACATTTAGCATACTTTTAATAATAATAATAACAACACATATTAGACATGTAAGAGTTATTACTGTGGACAATAGAGTGCCACAGTGACGCGTCCTAAAACCCGGAAGTAAGCTGCGCATGGGTTCCTTCGACAGAAAAGCAATGCATCCTGTGGGGCTGACAGGTGAGCGGCCCGACCAAGCAAGGAGGCAGAGGCAAACACAACCCGGTGTGGTCATTTATTTCTCATTGTGGTAAATGACACAGACTGTCCACGTGGACACCGTCACCAGCCACAAGGACCTCACACACACTAACAGGGAAAACAGAGCTTAACCCTTAGATGCATAAGTGGGTCTTTTTTGACCTGGTTTTCTTGAAGTATCTTCGTAATTACATTTTTTTTATCATTTCATATTCCAGCCATTCCTCAAAAAACATGTTTTGGATATCATGCCATACAAATTTGAAATGTATATTTTTTAAATTTTAAGAAATTGTAGTTTTTGTATTACTACCCCAAGCTTCCATAAGTGGGCCTTTTTGACCCGGTGAGGTGGTTTTCTTGAAGTATCTTTGTAATAAAACATTTGTTATCTTTTCATATTCCAGCTATTCCTCAAAAACATGTTTTGGATATCATGCCATTCAAGCATTTTAATTTACATTTGAAGAAATTGTAGTTTTTGTATTACTACCCCATGCATTTTCTATGGACTCCTATGGGAAAATGTTTTTTTTCAAAATGTAAAAAAAAAAGCTAAAATTATAAATAGTGAAAAATTAAATATTAAATATTTCTAGTGTGAACCAAAATATAATATTAAATATTATACAAGTGATTTTTCTTAACCAAAATGACAATTATGGCATAAAAACACATATTATTCTAATACGGGTCCTTTTTGACCCACTTATGGAAGAGAGTAGGGTCCAGTCACTCTAAGGGCAACTAAGGGTTAAACACACACACACACACACCCACACTCTCAAAACACACACACACACACACACACACACACACACACACACACACACACACACACACACACACACACACACACACACACACACACACACACACACACAGGGGGGAACACTTTTCAAAATAAAGCCAGGGAACAAATCCACATACTTCGCCAATAAGGACGCTACACAATCCCTAACGGAGGCCGAGATCTATGGCCCCAAAGATCACCTCCGTTACACATCTAATCGATAGATTTATGATTAGAAAATGATAAAAGAAGGGTAGACATGTGGAGATTAT
>NW_011354608.1:34458-37824 GCF_000735185.1 Notothenia coriiceps
CACAACACGAGCCTAACGTGTCATCACGTAGTATATGTCTCGTCTGACAGGGGTGCAGTTCTTCTGACGGAGAGCACCAGAGCGTCGTACCCATAAGGAGCCGGACACATGCCGCAGTATTTGCCTGGCTGTGTCTTTAGTTGAAAGCCCAGTGGCGATCTGTTCATCTGTCATACTGATCATACAGTCAATAACTTTGTTGTTATTAGCATCTGGTTAGCTAGCTATGCTAACGAATATAAGCTTTTTCTACAACCAGTGAGGTAAAGGCACATCTTTATATGATCATTATAGTTATAAAAAAATAAGAGAATAAAGTAAACGGGTATAAAATACTATATGATAGTAAAAAAAAGTTGTTAAACAAGAATACAGTTTGAAAGGGGAGTGATTTGTAAAATATCCATAAAGAAAGATAAATCTGCTTACAGTTCTGTTTCATATGGGTATTGAGAGATGTATCCATAGATCTCTTAATTTTGCTCTCAAAGTGCACCAGATTGATGCTTTTAACTTCAACATTTAAAAAAAAAAACTGCATATGCGAGTCATGGTAAGATATACCTGGATTAAGAGGTTGCTTTTTCTTTGCACAGCATGAAAGAAAGGCAAAATGAATGGGCTGTGATTTTAGTATTTTTAAGCAGAGGTCAATAATTTGTACGGCCCTCTGAGGATGTTGAAAAAATGTAAATGGCCCTTGAGAGGAAAAAGGTTCCCCACCCCTGCTTTAGCTGCTAAATACTCTTCTAGTTCACTAGCTGTAAAATGACAATGATGAGAGAGGTGAGAGTTAATCAATACACTAAATCTGCAGGGCTTCAAAACCGATAGGCCTATTATTAGCTAAAAAAATGCTAAAACATTTCGTGAAAAAAGTCAGGGAAATGGTAGTCAGGTGATCATTTTCTGTAGGTTTTTCACTACGAGCCGCACCCGTCACATTGGGGTTAAATTATAAAAAAGGAATACACATTCAAATAATTTTTATGTTAAAAGGAGAAATACAACTAGGGTCAGGTTCTAGTTAGGAGTCGGGACGACAACCAATGTGGATGCAGTTCCTGCTGGGATTGTTCTTTATTTAACCGACTGTATGGGCAGAGTTTGACATCACATTACACAATGTTTTAAATGCTAAATGTTATTTTTCTAACATTGCTTGGTTATTACAGAAGGCTGACGTCAAAAGCTTCTGAACACTAACAGAATATGGAGTCCCTCTCAGTTTGAACCTCATGTTGCGTATTTATCTTACAAGGACTATCGACTTGGGTCCATGCGTATAAAAAATGTGCAAGCTATACGGGTATTTTCAAAAAGCTCCTACTAAAACACACAACAGTAATATGAAATCATTAGTTTATAGAATAAATAACCTTTGACATATGATACAAAATAACACTACTTTGCAAGTTTACACATCCTTAATGTAACAACACTCATCAGTGCAGCTTAAAGATGTTTAAACCATTTAAAACCAAGTGCTAAGCTGTCACAAATGTAAAAGAAACAACATAAGAGCATTTGGTCACCCACCAAAGATGACCTTTGGCTCCTGAAAAAGTGAATATTAAGATGTTTTATAGAATATATAACAAAACAATTCCATTGTCCTACACTGAAGAAACTGAAACGTTTAATTTAATTACATAATATATAATAATAATAATAATATTTCTTTCAATTAACCTTATTCAATTTGTAATTTGTTGACATACACATTGCATCAAAGTCAATCTTTTGTTCAGTGTAATGAAACCCTTCATATGTTGCTAACAGGGTGGAGGTGTAGCAGCGTCTCTCCACTAGATGGCGGTCTGGAGCCTCCGTGCAGACAGCATCAGTGCTGATGGGACGGAGACATTTTCATATGAATAGACCTGCATATTACCAACTCAATAAGTACGTTGTCATTGAGTGTCGTAATGAAATTCTGATATAAATGGTATTTTTTTCTCTTCCACCATAACTACTAACATTGGTTTTGAACATTGAAGGAGGAAGATCTTTGGCAGCGTTATGAATGCTCAGATGAACAATGACAAGTACTTGTCTTGATTATTCTTTTCATGACATTATTACTCATTTAATTTGAATGCCTCAGTCACTTCCTTTGTGTGGAGATGTCAGGAGTCGGTCTATTGCAGACAGATGGATATCAAGTCGCTCTGAAGAGACATCTGGAAGAGGTGCTTCATGAATTTATAGTGCAGTCATTTTAGCACATCTACATTTTATGTCTCACAGCAGTGTGCAGGTATTTCCACTGATCTCCTTATCCCCTGCCTGTCACCGTGAAGTCCCTAAGCAGCTGTGGCTGGGATAGGGGCTACAGCACATTGTGTAACATTGGGCTGGGCCCCCCCCACATGACTTAACATTGTTTTTCACCGGGACCTCAAAGAGCACCGCTGGCTACATCTATTACAGGCCAACTAACATTTCAGATCCTTTAGGTCTCAGTTTCAGAGGCCAAGTGCATACAAACACTATTAAAACTACTTTTAGAACTTCCAGTATTACACCAATTAGGAAGAAAGTTCATAATGTGGAGTGGGAACAACTGTTGCAGAAAACATGCTGTAAACACAATGTCATATGTTTATTTATAACAAACCTCTGAGAAAGAAAAAACAACACTTTGCACTGTACTGCAAGACTCACACGATGAATATCAATGGAGTCAAAGGAGTAGTCTTATCTGATCGTGACAGTTGCTTCTTTACCTTGAAATCAATAGTTAAAGACACAAACAAGGTTCATTAACCAGCTTTCGCTAGCTCGATAGACCCTCCAGAAAAACGCGATTCTGCGATCGCAGAATTTACCGCATAATCAGCAAAATGGAGCAGATTTTTAAAAGGCCGCATATTTATCAAAAGGCCGCATAGGCCTAATCCCCGCATTTTTCCACAAAAAGTTGAGAAAGAAAAAAGTTAACTCGTCTTGACGTGACGTCATCAGCTCGCGCATCACAGAATGTAAACAACACTGTATAGAGTGAACGTGTGGAGCTCACACGATAGAGAAAACACCAAGATGAAAAAATCTAATCCATCTCATTTACCGACGAACATTTCTACTAAAGACCGGGCAAAAAGTGGGGGGAAACTATTCTGCACCACGTGCAACTGTGTGTTGGAGCATAAGAGAAAATCGACGGTGGCGACCCACTTTGATTCATTCAAACATTCGAAAATGCTTTCTGCTGCTGCGGACAAGAAAGCCAAACAACTCACGTTCACCGAGGCATCAACCTCCAAAACGCTTTCGAGGGCTACAAGAAACGAAGTGAGTAGCCTACAAGATTGAAGCTGGTCAGATAACGAACGAGTAAATGAAAACAGAATGAGGCGGAGAAGT
>NW_011354609.1:0-3166 GCF_000735185.1 Notothenia coriiceps
ACTTTTATCGTTATGTTTTGATCATATTGTGATTCCTTTGGATGTCATTGCTGATCTGCTGTAGGCTAGCTAGCTAACCTAGTAATTTCAGATATATTGACAAAACACTTTATAATCCCCAAATAACAACAAGCACACCGGTCCCAGCTGTGTGCATGACTTAATCGAACATAAAATTGAAACTTTATTAAACAAATCTGAACTTCCAACATACGTGTGAGAACCCATGCAATCACTGTAAAATGTAATGGTAAAAGTAATTCACAACAAAAAATCCTCATCAATGTCTCTGCCTCTTTGTGTCTGTTTGTATTTCAAATAGAATGGTAATCATTGGACAGCCTAACACCATCTGAAGTTAAATTACTTGGAAACATCATCAGCGCCCTCACACAATACAACTGTCCAAACATGCAGTGTGTGTGTGTGTGTGTGTGTGTGTGTGTTTGTGTGTGTCAGCGTGTGTGACCTGCACTGTTTGCTTGAATGGCTGCATGTTGACTTGACAAGGCTCTTTGTCCTTTTGAATCCAAGCCTTTGGACACACACACTAACACACACATCCACGTGTCACAGCAGGAGGTGGGAGAGGAGCCTTTTAGCTTATGAGCTTTTTTCATTCTTGATTTATTATCACACTCTGCATCTGCAGATATTCCTACGGTCTGTGTCTCTCCTCATTCCGTCTCTATGTTTCAATCTGTCTTTTTTATTCCCAAATGGTCTTTGGTTGCCAATGTGGTTTTTGTTGATGCACATCTCTGTAAGTCTTTCTTAAAATAATGGCAATGACCCAAAGTGGTTATCTGCATAATATGATCTGTGTTTCTTTTCTTTTAGTATTTATTCATGCTTATTCATGGTCCAATTATTTTGTCACATCACATGGGTATCTGCACTGTGTCAATAAAACATCTTCTTTAACTTTTATGTCTGCACAAATTGAC
The DNA here is from genome assembly GCF_000735185.1 of Notothenia coriiceps. NCBI lineage: Eukaryota > Metazoa > Chordata > Actinopteri > Perciformes > Nototheniidae > Notothenia > Notothenia coriiceps. Next base: position 948 of record NW_011354609.1, read on the forward strand.
TGATATCAGAACCCTGTCAGCGCTTCACACACCCCACAATCAAGCACCACCAGCCCAAACTCATGTCAAAACATGAAAAAAATATGAATACATTTCATACGTTTATTTTTTATAGAAAACCTCCGGTAGTGACACGGACATGGATTTCAGCGCGCCATGTTGAAGGACATCTAATTTCTCTAAATGCACATCGAGGAGGCTCTCTGGAGGAGCTATAACCGAGGATACACTGATGGGTCCTCCGCGGATGTATTTCCGGCAACAGTGATGTTTCAAAGAGTCGTGACGCACGACCGGATTTATCTCAGTCAATAACAGCTATGCATGTGTAACCCCGGTGTAGTGTCCCCTCAGCAACAGACCACTCAGAGCTGGTGATTACTTCAGTTTATTTCCATACCTGCATTGCAATGGACAACATACAATGGACATGTGGATGGAGCTGCGTTTCTCAACAGATCCTCACGCGGTATATAAATCTCCTTTACAAAATAAGTGTCCAATAATCAACAACACAACAATGATCGTATAGTGGTAGTATAAACAATGTGGAACATTAAACATAAACAAACTGGTGTACAAAACTCACATACCTGCATTGCAATGGACAACATACAATGGACACGTGAGCTGCGTTCTGTTGGAGAGATAGCACCACACTCACGTTAGCCTATTAGCTCAAATTAGCTATTGACGATCACATTAATAAATCATATAACACAAATAGCGAATCACACAAAAAACATGTTGCTGTGAGCATTAAACGACTAACATTAAACTAAACAAAACACAACAGAACGTTATTGTCCTAATAAAATAATAACATACATTTTCAGGGCCGTGGGAAGTAGGGGTGCTGAGGGTGCTGCAGCACCCCATGGTGGAAGACAGGGGATCTGCACTTCCACAAAATTAAATACAAATATAATTTCAAAAAAATGAATTTTCAGCATTCATAATTAAGTAAAGATAACACCCTTTTCACCCCGGTTCCATTTTCCATTTGCCCCGTACGATGGGCGCTGTAAGTGATGAAAGTGGGGGATGTTGGCTTATCAGGCAACCGCAGCTCACCAGCGTGAGAGAGAGAGAGAGAGGGATAGATAGATTGAGAGAGGGGGTGCACCGGTACCGGCTGGGATTGTTGTTAGCTTCTGCTGCGCTAACGGATATAAGAAGATGTTTCTACAATAATGTGGAGAGAGAGCTCTCCTGTCAGACTGAGAGGTTCAGTGAGGTAAAGGACTCTGAGTGTTTAGATAGTTGAGTGGGTCTCAAATGTTTTGATCACAATTTATGTAAACAAATATTTCCAAGGCACTCCTTTATAATTATTAGGCTGAATAAAAACAGGTTTGAAATCATTCCAATGTATACTATAGGACAGTAAACCAAAAATATTGTTTAAAACTGAAGAGATTTAAAAATATGCATAAATAAATAAATGTTAACAAAAATAAAACAAGTTAGCCTACATTTATTTGTTATTGGCTATGGTAGGTTATTGGTTATGTTCACATATATTATTTGATTATTAAAATGCAAACCGATCTTTTTCATATGGGTGTTTAGAGTTGTATCCCCTAGATCAGTCTCTAGCAATTGGGCGCTCAAAGTGCACCAGATTGAAGCATTTTACTTTAAAATGTTAAAAAAAAATCTTAACCTAACCCTAACCCCGGACCCCTCAAGACGATGTGAAGTCCACCCCCTAAATTAAAACATGTTCATGCAATACTAAATACATTTGGAGCTTTTTTATATAAGCTGTCCACCATGTCAATACGTTTCTCTTTTTGTAGTGTATTGGTCTTTTGTAGAGGTTTTTCAATGCCAGCTAAAATCTTGCCTAGGGCAGCACATTGGTCAAAACCGGCCCTGGTGTCATCCCCACAGCACCCCCTATTTGAAACATGTTCCCACGGCTATGGTCCTGAATGCAGCTGTGATCACTTCCTGTCCCTCTTCTTCTGTCAGCAGGATGTCAGGTAACTGGTCGTCCCTGACCCCGCCCCCCGGATCTGAGGTCCCGCTACCCGGCCCCGAGGCCCCGCCCATTGCCTCTGAGGCCCCGCCCCCTCTGTTCCCCAGCTTCACGCTGGCGGCTCAGCTTCGAGTCATTGCCACGGCGCTGCTGTTCCTGTTTGCGGCGGTGAGTAACGTGGCTCTGCTGCTGAGCGTGTGGAGGGGGGGGCGGGGCTTCACAGGCAGGGGGAGGG
>NW_011354610.1:0-6938 GCF_000735185.1 Notothenia coriiceps
GTGCTCTGCATGTGTGACCATTACAGAGGGTTTCATCCCTCCCAATGCTATTCTATAATGAAAGAAGCTCGTCTCTGCGAGTTACTGTGAAGATAGGAGCTGATTGGTGGTCCAACTATTAATTCACGGGCCAGCTATAGTAACTGAACGAGAGAGTAATCATATCTTCCCTCTAAATGGGTGGGTTTTATTATCGTGGACTTTATTACAAGTTCTGCCCGCTGTGAAGCTTTTCTTGTTTCCATAGCAACAACCACTTCCTGTCAAAAGCATAAACTCGCCTTCAAAAGCCAAGCCAAATTACACTTAAAGTGGACCTATGCTATATTTGAAAATGATATTGTAGGACCATACCTATACAAAACATGTCTGTGAAGTTTTTTTTTCAAAATACCAAACAGATCAGCCATTGTAGCCATGCCTCATACTGCTCAAACCCCTCTTTTGAAGCCCTGTTAGAGAAACGCGAAGAGGAGGCGGAGCTAATGCCTGATCAGAATTCTACCAGAGATAAAGTTAAATTCTGCTGTGATAAAACGCCATCCTGTTTAAACCATGTCAAGGATTATTTCTGAAATAGTATGGAGCTCAAATGCTTTTTCTCTTGCGGGTTTATCACAAGGTGAGTTCTTTTTTTATTTCCTGCTTTTTAAACACACGTGCTCTACAGTACAGGTTAGCCCTGAGTGTTAGCGAGACTTGCTAATGTAAACGAAGACGAGATTACGTACAAAACACTTCAGGCATTGTTTCTGATAGCAACTTTCTGTGGGTCCGCCGACGTCAGTTCGGATGGACACGTCAGTTCGGATGGAAATCTGTATCCGCTCGTTGTACACCCATTTTTAAAAGATTTGGGTAAGGAGGAAAAGAGATCGGGTTTTATTTTCTGACGCTGCGTGAGTTCCCCGACGCACCAGGGACACATATTTATGTATAAAAGACATCACAAAGTGCATTTTGCATGATGGCTCCCCTTTAAGACATATAACTGCAACGAAAGAAGCAAACACAATGCAATATCCTTTTCAATTTCAAAGAACACAAATTGGTTTATTTACAAGTGTTGTTTTGTCGCTGCCATTGATGCGCTAGTATAAGCTGTGATGTCAGAGGGCCTAGGTATAAAAGTCACAGCTCGCCACTGATTAATAGTAATAGTAATAATGACTGACAAATAATTTGAATAGAGTTTATAGTCACAACCATTTCCTGCTTAGATCCATGGCCAGACAGGACTGACTGAGTGTCAAGTAAATGTTAAAAGTTGAAAAAAAGGTTTTAAAGCAGAGGTTTCACATGTGGCTCATGTCTCAGAAACATGTTAGCCTAACTGTTTGAAATGTAAGCACTTTAGTTCCAAAAAATTCCTGTCTGGGGACATTAGTAAATTGCACACTTCCTAACCATGTTGACATTACATATTTGAATCAAGCTGATGCTTTTAGAGACTCACAACAAGTGCAATAAACCGTGAAGAAAGAATCCTGCAAGTGAATTGACTTTTAACAAGTCAAACCATTGTGCTCTGCGTACAGTTCCGGTTTCTTACCGGCCAGGTGCAGCAGAATCAGGTTCGTTTTCACTGTAGGCTTTCTGCTGTCCTGACATCTATGGGGAGCTTGTTCTACCACTTTGGAGGCAGGATATCAAACAGGGGGGCTTTTGATGAGGGTCTACCTTGGTCCAACTCGCAGTGAGGGAGCAGAGAGCCGATTGGCCGATGCAGAGCCAAGTGAAACCAGAGTGTAACCCTGGATGTGGAAGGCCCTGATCCACTCACATCACGGTGGCCTGTGACAGTGTCTGATCCAGGCCGCCTGTGTTAACGCTGTTGTTTAGTTCATATTCATACAGCAATGTTGGGCTCTTCTGGTTATATTTCTCCCCCTGAAGCTGAAATCCCGTCAGCTGACACCCGGATCACTGTCAGGTTTCACATGGTATGGACAGTCAGGTCAAGCCTCAGAAAATAAAGTGTGACCTCGTCTGTAGAGCCGGCTTTGGCTCTTTGTTCAACTGAAGCTTTTAGCAGAATAGTAAGCATGTACCCAAATCCACACACCAACATACACGTGCATATGCAAGCTAATATGTGCAGAAACCACAGTTTTCTAAATGTTACAGAGGTCAGTTGTATTGGTCCCCACATGTTTCCCAGACACACTTTATGGTGAGAAATCTGCTGAATGTTGGAGTCAGACTCTCGTAGGAGTGTTCGTCTTAACAGTGTGCCAAACTCAGCACACATGGACTGGTGAGAGCTGTCTGTGGGCTCGAGAGGAGACTGAGAGCCGTCTGTGGGCTCAGAGAGGAGACTGAGAGCTGTCTGTGGGCTCAGAGAGGAGACTGAGAGCTGTGGGATTAGCCATTTCAGAGGATTGTCTCCCTGATCCTCCACGTTTTGTTACGGCTGCTGCTGAAGGCCACATCTGCTCAGCACACTGCTGTGTACGCACATCATTTTATCTGTAGAAATCAAGGTCTGTTTGATTAGGATACAAGTTCTAGATAAAGCTTCGGGTTAAATGTTATATTGTTTATTTTTCTTTTACACCACCAAAACAGCTAACAAAATAGTTTCTATGTTTTCAACACTTTTGGAAAGAAAAAGCAGATATTTATAAAGCGGGACATCCTAAATGAATTTTCCAGTAAAATGTAAAGATAGATTCTTAGCAAAGCTTTATAAAAATTAGGCAACAATGTCAAAGTTATTTCAGGAGTTGGGTGAATTTAATAATTTGGTTTGGTTTTGGTTTCTCTGCTGTCGAAACTGTTACTGTAAATGCAACACAGTTTCTAAATTCAATTATTTGTATGCCTGGATTGAGATTATACCATATCTACTACGTTAATTTCTGTTGTTCATACTTGCCAGTAAATCTATTTCAGTTTACATTTGTGGTACAAAATGTCCTCTGTGTTTATCGGTTAAGCTACAATGGGGAAAAAACACAAAAAAAGGAATTTAGCATCAAAATAACTTTATAAAAAGTTACACATTCAGCTCAAGCCTCTTCATATCAAACACACACAAATACACATACAACACAATGAAAGAGAAGAGGACAAAACAGGGGTCCAAACTACTCCACATTTATTCAGTTTTTTTGGGGGGGGTCCCAGGGAAATGTATACTGTAACTGAATATCTCTTCCAGAGTAACCCTAGCCCAAAATGCCTGTACATTTACAAATGACCAAGATATGCGAGTTATTGGGCCTCATGTTATTTTAGGATAAACTTTATTTGAATGTATTTGTCCCACGTCACTGCTTGTGACAGTTGATCAAGAAGGAACAATTACAGCAAGATAAACCGGTTTTCAAAATGATATGACTTTTTTTCAGATCATTTATTGGAATATCCTAATTTCAATACACTGAGCTCTGTGTGTGTGTGTGTGTGTGTGTGTGTGTGTGTGTGTGTGTGTGTGTGTGTGTGTGTGTGTGTGTGTGTGTGTGTGTGTGTGTGTGTGTGTGTGTGTGTGTGTGTGTGTGTGTGTGTGTGTGTGTGTGTGTGTGTGTGTGTGTGTGTGTGTGTGTGTAAATTGAGATGAGAAGGTGCGGCTGAGCTAACAACGAGTTGGGACTCTAACCCTCTGCATAGTTCATTATGGCAAGGAGAGCAGCTGTTTTGCATTGAAGGACCTCACCCCATCATCTACACGTTAATAAGACTCATGTTAGGAGAACACTCCCTAAAGAGGAATAAAGACTGTGTTTAACTTGGAGCATAACAGTATATATAGATATGTTCATGTATGGACTATATCATTACAGCATGTTACTACTTTGGATTGAAATGAGACCCTGTGAAGCTGATTAGAGAGCAGCCCATGTATCAACATTCACTTTCTCTCCTCCATCCTCACCCTCGCATTTCTACTGTGCGCTCCATCCTTTCATGCTGCCTTCATGTGGGCGTGTACATTTCTCTCTCCTCCACCATCCTCCACTCTTGTATGTGTGCCATCCTCCCGTCTTCTCCGTAGCCTCCATCTGGCTGCTTGGTTCCCCATGCCGGCCCACGAGCCAACACGGCAGCCTGGGCGGAGGTCTGCTAAACTCTGGTCCTGTTGGTGGTGAATAGTCCAGAGGAGAGAAGGGCTCTAACTATGAGAGATGGTCATACTCTTAAACAGAGCTTGTGTGATTTTGCTGTAGTTTAAGTCCTCAAAGTAAACGTTTTACAAGGTTTGAGCCTCACCCTGGTCCAGCTCATTCTACCGGGAACATAAAGCAGCTGTAGTGCATTAATTATTGAACCATTTATTAACGAAAGCTATTATATAATACCCAGGAGGTGGACTTTATTTGTTGTACTTGCTATTATTTTAAATAGATTATTATCACGTTCATGTTGATATTTAAATGGTACTGTGTTTGGAGAGGCTCTGATATTCAGAAAAGGTTCCTAACTTTTCCAGCTGGCTCCGGTTCAGCAAACACGCTGTCTCACTTCATCACTCCAGTAAATAATATATACAGAGGAACTATAACAATGTGAAAAGGGCACCCTGGACTCCAAGGCCCTATCCCTCAATGTTCACACAAATAATGTGTGTTTGCTTCCTGTGTTTCAAATCTGCTCCAAAAGTTAACGCTTTCTTCATGTAAAACCAGTTTGTGTGCATGTAAATTGTCTGCAAAGCCTAAAATCCCTGTGTTCCCTCCAGAGGGAGTTTTTCTCCCACACACCCCGCCCCTGCCTGAAACGCCTCCATTGGACTCCTTTGCTTACTTCCGTGACAAAATGACATCACTATGTAACACTCGCGCTCCTATTGGCTAGCACTCCAACACATTGTACATGATAGGCTCAGGGGAGTGACATCTCTAAGAGGTTGACCAATCACAACAGAGCCGGCCAGCTAACCAATCAGAGCAGACTGAGCTCTGGTTTCAGATAGAGGTGGAAGGAGGTGCTGCAGCACATGCAGTATGGAGAACAATAGTAAAGAGCTTTTTTGAACATTGAAGCATGGAGACATGTCCCCAGTTGAGCACACATACAAACCATGAACCTCAACATGAGCAGAAAACAGGCCCCTTTAAATCCTGTAGTTTTTCTGTTAATCCTGCTGAAACAATCCTAAATTCCTTTCATTAAAAGCTGTAGAAATGTATACAACCAAAGGAAGTCCCCCCTGCCACCGAGAGAATATTTCGTTTCTTTAACCCAAAATCCTTAAATTAGGTCCTCTGACGGCAATTGAACACACGTCAACAGCAATATACAGCCACGACCTCTTATCTACACGTTACCCCTGCTCATTCTCATGTTAAAAGTACAGCAGTTCTAATTTACTGACTAAAGAACTCTCCAGTTAACACTGAAATCCATCTGTGGTAGCTGAAGCACAACTCTCGAAAAATCACACAAAAAAAAAAAAAAAAAAAAAAACAAAAACAAAACAAAAAAAGAAAAAAAAAAAAAAAAAAAAATCAGGATGTGAGAAATGTCCCTGATCTACACCTGGCACCTTTATGCAACATGTTGTGTCAACAGATGTATTTATTCCAATGTAGTACTACGCCTATGATAATTTAGGGTGTTTGTTGTTTAAATTACCTTAAATTGATTACTACTAAACAATACTGGCTTCGACAGGTCCATCGTGCAATACAAAATTATTATACAGAGGTACGGCATTGTATTTTAACCCTTCAAACAGAACTACCGTACAATATCATGTATTCAACACACACAACACACACCAACACACACACACACACACACACACACACACACACCACACACACACACACCACCACACACACACACACACACCACACACACACACACACACACACAGGTCCGGCCTCAGTCGGTCATTGTACAGGGTCTATGACCAGCATACAGTTAATATGATACACGTTGACCTCACTCTGAGGAGTTACATAAACCATCCTCATGCATCTTAAATTAATAAAACACATTTACAAATACAGTTGTCCTGGTGGAAAAAATGCTTATGCTTTCATTCACCAGTAGTCACAAAAAATAAGAAAATGTGATCTGAAAAACTCAGCATGTCCAGCGAACTGAAATCGCTGCAGACAGATGCTGACCTTTAAAATCACGTAGCTTGGTAAGTAACCGTATTTGCCTCATGTGAAGTGAAACGCCCAAGATTATAGCATCACATGGTCAATTGGGGTTTTCGGGAGGATTTAGAAAGGGGGATGTTCCTCCTTGTAAATCCGCATCTGAAGAGCATTGGGCTGAACCGATATTTACCCTGGATATAACAGATTCGATGAAATGTGTTATCTTTGCTAAAGTAACATTTAGGGTGGACAGCTTGTGGCAGTGGATAGTGAGTGTTGTTCGTGTTGGTTGGCCAATCTGCTGCTGGGCAGGTCAGTGTCGTGTGTGTGTGTGGTGGTGTGTGTGTGTGTGTGTGTTGTGGTGTGTGTGTAGGTGTGTGTGTGGTGTGGTTGTGTGTGTGTGTGTGTGTGTTGTGTGGTTGTGTGTGTGTGTGGTGTGTGTGTGTGTGTGTGTGTGGTGGTGTGTGTGTGTGTGTTGTGTGCTCTGGACCAGCGGGGAATTATGTTTCCACGCTTGGTCTTTTAGGGACGCCAGCAGAAAAAAAGGCAGGATTGGGTTGGGTTGAGTCAATCTTGCCAGTTTCAGGTTTTATATTTGGAAATAAAAGTGTCATCTCTCATCGTTAGTCCCTCCTTCTCTTATTGATTCAATCACTAGAACACGTGCGATAGGAACAAGTGGCCCACCCTGTCAATATCTAGATAGGGGAGAATCATTGTGTTTGGCTTACGAAAACATAAAATGATTTCCTGCAATCACAATCATTTAATTATAGGCAGGGACTATCCTTCTCATCCGTAGTCCCTTGACACGTGGTATAGAAATAAACATGTCAACCTAAAGGTTTGGGAGAGAAACCACGGGACCTTTGCCTTTGCAGA
>NW_011354610.1:13257-19397 GCF_000735185.1 Notothenia coriiceps
ACCGGAGGTTGCCCTCCAGGGGGGGATGGTCACCAGTCGCCGTTTGTGCCTCTTGGGATCCAAACGCAGGCTGGAGAACCACCTCTGCAGGCGGCGCATATGCAGTAACCCCAGCGGGACCACAACGTGAGCAGCCGCCATGAGACCCAGAGTCTGCATGACAGTTAAAGCTGTCACTGTCGCCCCCTGTCGCAGTCTGCGAACCGCCCGAAGCAGGGACGCGCGTCTGCTCTCTGACAGGGTGGCGCGTAGCGCGCCTGCATCGAGCACCACTCCCAAATACAACGCCTGTTGGTGAGGTATGGGGGTGCTCTTCTTCCAATTGATCGCAAAGCCCAACTTGGTTAGGTGTAGGATCAATTGGGCTGTGCAGAACATTGCCCGTTCCCTGGACCTGGCCATGACTATGAGGTCGTTCAGATAAAAAAAAACTCTCATGCCATGTGCGCTGTGGCCACACATTTGCTGAACGTGCGTGGGGACAGGGAGTAGCCGAACGGTAGTCTGTTGTACTCGTAGGCTTCCTTTTTTATTTTTAAAACTCATAAACAACCACTTTCCTTGCTGGTTTGGTTTCAGCAAATACACATTTCCCCTCTCAGCACAGTGTGATACCATATGGGAACTCATTTTCAAAATTTCCACAGATTTCCCTCGAAGGTTTATCACTCTAACCCCGTTGTGAAGTCCAAAATAACATCTAAATGTCAATATGAATTTTCCCACTGTGGTTTTTCTGTGGCAAAGCTGTCAAGGATTTTCATCTGACATCAGAACATAAATATGACCTTGCTACTGAAAGCATGCTGGGACAGGCATATGTCTTCTAATTAGGGCCACATGATGATATGTTTCTCTCATCTTCGGCTGTTTGGGCGACAAGCCAAACATAATTAAAGTCCTCGGCCAAGCGTGTTGGTAAAATGGTGAAAGTGGTCTGGGAACGCTGTGTTGCAAATGGATATAAAATATATTTTCGTGGCATAAATGAGAGTGAAAATGTTCTTGTGTGATTGTGTTTTGACAGTGGAACAGCAAGCAGCTGTAACACATGTAGATCAAATCAATGCTGACCAATCTATATGTCTGTCTGCAGCCAGGCCACAGAGCAGGGCAGTGTGAAGTGTGTGTGTGAATGATGTATATGTGAGTCTGTGTTTTGGGGCTGGCATAGTGTGGGTTTTTTAGTACTTGTGGGATTTGATAATGTGCAGCTTAATGCCCCGGTCAAATATTGATGACTTAATGTACCGAGAGTGAAAACTCATGTCTGGCTGCATTTGCCATGCTTGTTATTGTGTGTGTGTGTGTGTGTGTGTGTGTGTGTGTGTGTGTGTGTGTGTGTGTGTGTGTGTGTGTGTGTGTGTGTGTAAAGGCCGTTAGACTCACATGGGGGAGGGGAAAGGTCAGAGTTCAGTAGGACAGAGAAGCATGAAATTGAAAACGGAAGCAGAGAAAGACAAGAGAGAATGAGCGCTGAACGGTAAGAGAAAAACAGAAGGTATATAATGTGGTGACACCATATTGTGGACCATAATTCACCTTGCTTGTTGTGTTGCTACACGGACCCTTTAGTGGGAACACCTGTAGCGTTAGCTATTCAGTCCTGCTAGATTGTCATGCAGAGACGTGTATTACCTTCTGGATGTTAACCTATAATAAAGAGTGGAACTCCATTCTAAACACACCGCCTCCGACTCCCTTTCCTCTGCACCACAATAGTGTGTTTAATGTTGTGTTAGTTGTGTCTCCACATATTTGGTCCATCTGCTGTTCTGCTGGCAGTATTGTGTATTTGACATCGTGATTATTTGTTATTACCGTCTATATGTCCTCTCCATCTGCTCTTGCATACAGCTGGTATAGAGGTTTTGAAATTGTGATACAAATCTCTGGTGTCCAGAAAGTTGTTAATCTGATACTGCTCTATAACTCATCAATGGTACATTAGACAACCATACAGAGGACTAGCTTGTGTTATGTCGTGCAACAGAGTATTGCAGTGATGATGTATTTCTGAAGTACAAACTAGCATCATAAGGGCTCCCTCGACAAAAAACACTGCGATTGTTGCATTGTATTTTAGAACATTCCAGAAAATATAATTTTTGGCAACACACCTTTTTTATACCTAGGTTTTGTTGAGCAGGACAATCTCCACCTATTACAGTAACACCACTTTGTGATTTTTGTGATTAAGGTCTGGCGGTCTCATTTAGCTTCTTGTTATTATGCCCTCATGTTTTTCAGCAAGGTATTAGTAGTTTAGTGCCAGGTACGTTTACACATAAAAGGACTGTGCTTTGGTGTCTGCTGGTGCCAACATAAACAATCTAAGAGAATAAGTTGCAATAGTAGGTCAAACATTTTAAGATAATCAAAAGAAGTCTTTTTAAGAAACTATTTTAAAGAAAAGTGTACACCCAATTTAAATGTAAATATTCAAAGAACCTTAAAAGCTAAAAAGCTCTTAGGACAATGAGTATATGACAATATATGGCAAACTACATTGTATTATATTTTAAGGTGGAGGGCTGTGCAGACATGTGTGCAAAAATGTGCAAAAGATAGTCAGAGAGCTGATCATGAACATGGCTCACAGTATATTCTATCACAAGAAGTAAAAAGCTAACATTAGGCTATAAACCACCCCGCTAAGCTAAAGGGAGCTATTCTGCTGTTCGGCTTGATGACGGTTAGTCTAATTTAGCTGCTTAGCAACGGTCGTTTTTAAGACAGATCGAAGCTTCGAAGCTACACCAGTGAGGTATTTATATGTTTATATTCATGTCCTAGTACATGAGGTGACAGTCTCTTAGGCTTGTGTTAACCACAGATCTTATTTCAAGCTTCAAACCAAACACACATTCCAAAAAATGTTCACTTTGAAAGAGCCGGAACTGGTAAAATACTAACCTTGTTCCGTTTTTCAGGACTCATTCCTGCACCAAGCATATAGTGAAATGAAACCCATCACTCTGAGGTATTGAACCTGGAGGTATATCCACTGAAGCTGGCTGTTGTGGATTACACTGAACAAACAGCAGCTCTGCACACATTAACACATTAATGCATACACACAGGCACGTGCACAAAAAGACACACACAATTTGCTCATCTGAGCTTGGCTGTCTGCACTGATAAAAGTATGGATGGTTGGCAAGAGGCCTGCTGGGTAATTCTGATTTGATCTACTACTGACCTACTGAATGTGATCAATGAAACTGTGACTGCGCTGCTTTGCAGTTCTGAATTAGTGTATTGTCTTATAGAGGCTGCCATGCTGCTGTGATTGATGAGAGGGATATTATTATTTGTAGAAATAAGTAAGGAAGGCATTAGTTAGTCTTGTAATTGTAATTGGCTTTATTGAAGCTTTACTGTACTTTGCAGGTTTTCTTTAAACTGTGTCTTCTTTCAATTATGAGGCCACTCAGTGATGAACACATACTGTTTCTACTTTTTCTCACGTCTCTCATGTCATGCAAGCCACACACAGTGGCGTAGCCACCATAGGGCCAGTAGCCACAGGGCCAGTAGCCACCATAGGGCCATTAGCCACCATAGGCCCAGGCCCTATTTTTTATTATTATTTCTTTTTTTATTATTATACATTTTTTGATTCACCCATTGAGAATATCCAAGCATTCAAAGTGAAATTTAAGTGAAAAAATATCGAGTAGAATTAATGTTGTATGTGTTTTATCCATAGGCTGTAGGCTATATATAAAGGTTTTATACTCTGAACGGAACTCATTTCCGGTAAAAACTGGTTGTTGGTTCTGGCGCGCGCCCAATTTGTGTTCTGTGAAACTGAAAAGGATATTACATTGTTTTTGTTACTTTCGTTGCAGTTGTATATATGTCTTGAATGTAATTTAGGTTAACTTCCTGTTTTATTTAGATGCCTTTATTTTGAAGGCGAGTTTACGCTGTTGACAGGAAGTTGTTGTTGCTATGGAAACAACGTGACGTGGAGAAAAGGATCGGAGATTAACGGAGAAAAGTAATATCTACATATAAAGACGGAAAAAGTAAAGGATAAAGTTTATGTTTAAGTGTAGCACCCCCCGAAGAGGCACAAGGTTGGTATTAACTATAATATAAAAATGTGGGTTGTGTCCTAATTCGTTTGTAGGCTATGCTGTTTTGTAGCTAGCTGCTGTCTGTTTACAGTTAACATTTGGTAGTATGCTAAAGTGATTCTAATACAGATGGAGCCTAAATATATTTGTTATTTTTGTGTCTGTGTATAGCTCTTACCATGATATTGGAGATTTCAATAAATTCATATCATCAGTCAAGTCTTCGACCATTATTCGGGGGGAAATGCTACAACGATGTTTGGCAATGGGAATTATTATATATTATTATTATTATTATTATTATTATTATTATTATTATTATTATAGGCAAGGCCTACCTTAAAGTCATTTTTCCCCCTGGAAAAAGCTGGCCCACCCTATTTTATACAGGCCCGCCCTGGCCACACATGATCTTTTTTTAACAAAATGGTTGAGGATAAGGTTGAGAAACGACAAGGTGGACGATCGAAGTGTCAGTCGTGTGCAGCTAATGACACAGTGGGCCCTGAGTCTGAAGCAGGTTGATGTTACTAATGCTCTGAGCAGCCTGTGTTCTTGTCAAAGTCCAGAGGTGATGCTCTGTTGTTCTACAGAACTCTTTATTAGATCATGATTCATGTACAGAAAAGACAAACGGTAAATGGAGGGCAGAGGGCCAGACAGTGCCAGGAAGGATGACGGCATGAAACAAAAGGTCATAGATGCAAAATTGTATGTCACACAGTTAAAAGAGCCTTAGTGTGCAAATTATGTATATCTCATTTAACCAAAAATCTGATTTTCTTTATGTATTTCCAATGTTTTTTAAAAGGTAGTGGTGGTGTACCTGTTCCGAAGTCTCCCAAAAACAAAGTTCATTTGAGAGCAGCAGTATTGCTCAAGAGCAGGGGCAGCAGGTCCTGATCACATTCCCGCACTGATTACATTGGGTCTTGTAGTGATGGTATTATATGCTTCCGGTAACCGTGTTAACATCCATAATTACACTGAGCGAGCAGACAGAGAGACGGAGACAGGAGGAAGGTGGAATCCCTTGATAGCTCAAGATACTCCTGGATACAAGGTGGTGGAGATAATTAATTTTATTAAACAGATAGAGTGTGAATGTTAAGTCTCTCACAATCTTCAGACCTCGGCTGGGCACAAATTGAATTACAAGCTCAAACTTTTTCAATATCACCCAGCTGTAGCCGCAGCAAGACGGTACACGACACTACGGTGGCTGAGAGACATTGATACCGTACATAGCAGATTACAAACGAATTTCAAATGTTATTGTAGCATTTTAAGCAACTATTAGGCGAATAAATTAGTAACCTATTTTATCCGTTTCAGACACAACAGTAGCCTATATGACTTTCAGCACAAATAATTTAGTCTAATTAATAAATTAAAACAAAAAGGTCGCTTTGTAAACTTTATTTTTATTTTTTAGTACATAGAAAATAGTTATTAATGAGATAATCTACAAATTATGTTTGTCTAAATGCTACACATGTATTTATACGTACATGTAGATATTTATGAACATCTAAATATAGTTGTTAAAGGTTTTAAGATATAAATAATTACATCATATGTCATTGATATGGGCTGGACACCCCTTCTCAATGATCATCATTGACTTTTTTTAACGAAATTAAGAGGGCCAGTCAGGCCACTAATGAGCTCAATAATTCACATTTATTATTATTACTTTGCAAAATTAAGAGTACTAGGGGTCTATTACAAAACCTTTGCAGGAATCGTCATGCATTCTGAATGTTTCTGTACTTAAAAAAGGGCATCATGGCTCAAGATCCTGTTCTTGTTTAAGATTATTCATACTAATTTGTGAATTTAACATCCATATTCACTCTTAGAAACTGAAACAACTCAAACATTTTTTTTTAAAGCATTGCAGGCCTAAAGCTCCACGTCAGTGACCTATATTTAATTTCTTCCATCAAACTTTAACAATCTTAAACAATCATTTCCATGTAAAAAAAGTCACAGTTTGTCGTAAAACTGTTGAAATATAAGACTATGAAAAATACGCAACTAGAAAGACTACAA
>NW_011354611.1:0-2567 GCF_000735185.1 Notothenia coriiceps
CATTGCTATCGGGACGTTAAGAGCATTCCATGGAATATAACAAAAAGTGTATCTCGAGCCGGTTTCTCAAACTTACCTACCCCATATCGTACGTCCTAATTTCTTTCTTTTTTTTAAAAACTCTTTTTAAATCGCACTTCCTGCTAAGTGAATATCGCGCATATCGCAATTATCGTCACGACACGATATATCGTGCAGCCCTAGTACAATGATAGCGGGACATCACGGAGCTCACACGTTGCGGCAAGACTGAAAAACGGGAATCGATTCTTGGAATATCCTGAATCGGCAGAGATTTTTTTTTTTTGCGCGCCCCTAATATAAACAATGTTCTCTGTGTCTCTCTCCAGGTACGACGATTATTACTACTACCCTCCCCCGTCCCACATGCCTCCCCCGGGCCGAGGTCGGGGTCGAGGAGGGAACCGTGGCGGCGGTGGCTATTCTAACTACCCGCCCGACTACTACGGCGGCTATGATGACTACTACGACTACTACGGCTACGACTACCACAACTACCGCGGCGGCTACGAGGACCCGTACTACGGCGGTGGCGGCGGCTACGAGGACTTCCAGGCGCCCAATCGCGGACGAGGGGGCGGCGGCAGCAGGGGCCCCAGAGGAGGAGGCTCTTCTCCGGGCAGAGGAAGAGGCGTCGGGCCCCCTAGAGGACGAGGAGGTGGAGGAGGAGGATTCTCCCCGAGAGGAATGGGACGCGGAGGACGAGGATCACGAGGAGGAGGAGGAGGTCTGCAGCCGAGAGGGCGAGGAGGGGTACGTGGTGCTCGGGGTGGCCGCGGTGGAAATGTAGGAGGAAAACGTAAAGCTGATGGGTACAACCAGCCCGATTCCAAGCGGCGCCAAACCAATAATCAGAACTGGGGCTCTCAACCCATTGCTCAGCAACCGCTCCAAGGCGGAGATCATTCTGGTAACTATTCCGGTTACAAATCCGACAACCAGGAATTTTATCAGGATTCCTTCGGGCAGCAGTGGAAGTAAAAGTAAAAAAAAAAAAAGTAGGGCTACGATTTATTACGTTATTGTCAGATCAAGTCTGATATTTGTTTCCTTGCAGCTCCACTCGCAACATCTCAAACAAAGGACAGATATTAAGGAACATTTAACATTATTACAATCCCTGAAAAAACAAAAACACACCTTGAAGACCCTCTAATGTTTCGACCCGGGCTTTGATTACAAAGTCCGTGTTTCTGTCTTCTTTATTTAGAGACGTGATCTGATTGGCCCTCACTCCCTGCCTTTTTGTTTTTCCTCCCAAAAAAAATTGGTGATTTTATGAATGATCTTTTTGTACATATTTGAATAATCCGCTTGGACTCAAACCGTAGTCTCACTCCAACTTGTTTCTGGCGAACTGGTTTTTTCCTTTTTATTTTATTTCATCGTTTTAAAAAAAGATTTTCCGTAACAACGTTTGAAACCTTTTAGATGCGGATATGTGCTCGAGCTGTTTGGCTTGTAGCTTTATGTTTATGTTTTTAGAGATTCTGGTTTTAATGTTAAGTAGCTAACAGCAACAAAGCATAATGTCTCCTAAACATGTATTTAAAACAAATGAAAATACAATTTGTATTGTCACAAAGTAATGTCTTGTTATTGAAAGAAGGAAAAAAAAAAAAAAAGGACCCTCGCAGTCCCATTTTTTGGCTTTTACATTTTGGCTTGTATTCTTTGCTGTTTGTCTGCTTTAATAAACATACACAAAAACTTCAAATTGTGTTGCAAATTCATGTTTCGGCAAATTCTCTCTTCAAATTGCCTTCAAATTTTTAGGAAAATGGACTAAAGGTTTGCCAACGCTGGCTCCATGCTACAGAGTCACCTTGCATGCCTTCAAATTCAAAAGCACTTCTTCTGATAGTCTCTGGCCGTTTCTCAATGTCGAGGAGGCTTGCTCGGTAGCACATGTATGCCGGGCATTCAAACAGTCCTTCGATGACCTAGTGTGCTTGAAGTAGTGGCTCTGGGGCAGCTTTCCTCGACATTGAGAAACAGCCAGGGTATGTATGGTGACATACTCCATCCTTAGGACTTCCTCATGTCCAAAAACATCACAATCTGGTGTCCTGAATTCACCGTCAGTGCTGCGTTGATAGTACGAGGGTACTCTTTCCAGTGGAGGGGAATAAATAAAAAAAGCACAATTAGATTTATTCAGAAGCTTTTCCCAGAAGGATCGACCTAGCTGAAGGAGACTAGTCTGCATGCGGAGGGTTGATGTTGCCCTGCATGCTTTGTGCTTTTGAACCCCCTCTCTCTCCTAACCTTCCCTTCCTCTGCCTGTCTGAGCGCCTTTTCACCTGCTGCCCCTCCGAGTTAATTCAATCCGTCTTCTCCAGGCATTCTCTGCATGTCTTTAACTCTTTCAATGTGTGCCGATTCACCCTCTGTAGTGTGACATGTGATATGATCCTGTTTTCCATTCTCTAATTGCTTCCTTTTGTTACCTGGCTAGCAGGAAAAAGAGGGGGAGGCTGGTCCTGATGTGTCGCTATGAAGAAGACCCAGTGTGAGGCTCTGCTACACACTTTCTGCTACACACT
>NW_011354612.1:0-2623 GCF_000735185.1 Notothenia coriiceps
AAAAGTAAAAAGTCCTCAGAAAAATAAGTAGTGGAGTAAAGTACTGATACCAGAAAAATGTACTTAAGTACAGTAATAAAGTATTTGTACTCCACTACTTCTCACCTCTGACCATCAGTTCCTCCTCCGTGCAGCAGTGAGAGCCGGATCCTATCAGATGGTTTCCAGTCTGATGGCAGCAGGAGCTCAGGTGGAGCAGGTGTGTCTGAAGAAGTGGACGGCCATGCACGAAGCCTCCAGAGCCGGCTGTGTTCCTGTCATGGAGCTCCTGCTGCAGAGCGGGGGAAAGGTTTCAGAGACGGACCAGTACGGAGTCACTCCTCTGGGCATCGCTGCGGAGTACAGCCACTCTGGAGTCCTGGAGCTCCTCATCAAACACGGTGAACACATAATGCTGTACTGATTCGACACCATCTTTGTGTGTGAAACTCCTTATGGAAACATAAAGTCAAGCCACTTGTTTTAGTGTCTAATCAATGACGACTAAAGGCGGAGGCCAGACTGATTCATTTAACAAACGCAGGACTTTTACCCAGAAAACCCAGTGTACCCAGTTTTTGATAAAAAGTTAACATTGACTTGTTCTAATTTTAATTAACCTACGTAACTAACTTCACCTGCAACACATACAGTATATACATAGATACTTTATTGATTATCTATCTCTCTCTCTCTCTCTCTCTCTCTCTCTTACTTCTTAACATGCTTAGCATACACAGCAAAAACCACAGTGTACATTGTACTCTATAAGAGTACATTTAACACCAGTCTCGGGGTGTATATAGGTCCAAGAGTTTGGTGTCAAAAGTGTAAAATATAAACTCCAAATAAAGAGTTAGATTTGAAGACTTTGGGAGTCAAAATATACTCTACTTAATCAAGATATGCAACTTGAGGTGCGTAACAAGGTACTTATTTGAGCCCCATAACACGATTGTTTTACTTTCTTTACTGTTTTAAAAATAACTTAAACTGCGACAGTAATAAAGAGTAAATATGTCGCTCGAGACGTCATTGAGGTTTCGTTGTATGGGAACGTAGCTTCTGGGAGAAAAGGTTGGCAGGTACCTTGTTGGCTGATTGTGTTGTGATGGTTGTTTGAACTCTGTTTCTGTTTTCACATTTAAAAAGGTGCTGATGTGAACGCCCAGGCACCAAATGGCGACAGTGTTCTGTACGACGCTGCAGGTTCAGGAGACCCGGACTGTCTCAACATCCTGCTGCAGAACGGAGCCAATCCCAACGTCCACAACCTGAGCTCCCAGCTGCCCGTGCACCACGCTGCGTACGAGGGACACCACCTGTGAGTGCGTTGAGGAAGTTGATTGTTCTTTAAGTTCAACTAGCAGAATCTAAAATAGTTGGTATTGTAAATTGACGGACAGGTCCATTGCTTTGCCTCAAAAAACGAACTGCTCAGCCTTCATGTAGAATATTTCCTGATTCATAAGTTCTTTAAGAACTTTCTACTCTCTTTCTCCATCAGAGCTTTAAGGATTTTGATCCCGATCACCACCAGACGGGCCCTGCGTGTCTCCGGCCACAGCCCCGTCCACTCTGCTGCGGACGGAGGAAACACCCGCTGCCTGGAGCTGCTGCTGCAGAAAGGCTTCGACGTCAACGCTCAGCTAGCCCCTCACATCTCCGACAACTACGGAGACATGAGGAAAAGCCCGCTGTACTTCGCCGTCTCCAACGGGGACGCCACCTGTACTGAGATTCTGCTCAAATCGGGGGCCAATCCCAACCTGGACCCTCTGTGCTGCCTCCTGGTGGCGGTGAGGTCGGGACGCTACGACATCGTGGAGCTGCTGCTGGCGGCTAAAGTGGACGTGAACTGTTACTTCACGGTGCTGAACGACACGGTGTTTCCCACGGCGCTGCAGTACTGCCTGAAGGACGAGGTGATGATGAGGCTGCTGCTCAACAACGGATACAATGCAGAGAAGTGTTTCTGCTGCCACCATGAGGACGACTGGGACGAGCTGAGCGAGGAGGAGAAAGTCCCTGTGAGTTGATCTGCACCTTGGAAGTAACATCTTAGACAACGTTTTACCTATCAATACATGTGGGAAAAATCCTTAAGCATTAAGCCGAATAATTTGTGGCTATATGTCCGATTGCTAGCTCCTAATATGTGCAAAAAAAAGGCGTAAAGTCGTGTATCATCAATGTTTGGGGTATATTGGTGAAATAAGTCAGAAATATGTAATTTCAGTAACATTTTCCCATGTGTAATTAGCATTAATATCTTCTCGTGTTCCAGTTTTGTGATTTCGTCAGCGTCTCCTGGCTGGACAACCTGGTGGGCCGAGTCGTGTCGATCCTCCTCGAATATGTCGGTGAGGTTTCCCTCTGCAGCAAACTGACAAAAACCCTGGAGGAACACAAGGAGTGGCCTCACATCCACTGGACATTATGTGAGTTACGCTGTGGTAAAAACAAATTAAAGAACGATTAGACAATTAGACGATTCCTGTCACTTCGAACACATGAACGTACCTGTTCTTCCTGCTTTATTAGCAGATGTGGCAAAAGTAACACACATCCTTTACTCAAGTAGAAGTACAGATACTCGAGTTTAAAAATACTCTGGTGAAAGTAGAAGTACTGACTAAACTTC
>NW_011354613.1:0-1968 GCF_000735185.1 Notothenia coriiceps
GCCAAGAGACTCTATCTGTCTGTGCACCAACCAAAGAGAACCAAGTCCAAACCGCGGCATCTCTTCATCTAGTCATGACCAATCATAACTGTATGGGCAACGCCCTGTGTAATAAAATGTATTGTCGCACGAGGTTCGAGGCTCTTTACGGATTTGGGGGTTACAGATTACAGCTTTGCTGCCTGTGATTCCCAAAGACGTGATGAGTCCCTGGCCAAGTAATATATATTGTTTGCTCTCTTTACAATAAATAGTTAAACTTAGAAGTTGTCTGTCATTTCTGGAATTCTGAACCCAACAATTCCTCACATAAAGCAATACACCCCCTCCTTTTCCCTTCAGTCTGTCCTTCCTAAACACATTATATCCTGACATAGATATAAGAGTGGATGGTGACGACTGTTTTAGCCAAGATTCCGATATTCCCAGACAGTCAATATTGGACTCAAGGAGGAGATGTTCTAGCTGTTCATGTTTATTGCAGATGCTGCGGAAATGTAAATGTCCACTGAATAGTCCCTTCGGCTTGCACCAAGGATCCCACACTATTTTAGCTTGATTCACTGTTTGAAACATTTTTGTGCAACGGTGTTTTTTAAATACAGGATTTCTAGGCTTTACCTCGGAGCCGTTGTTTACAGTGGAGCAGTCAAAGCTATCTAGGGGTACCATCTCTCAAAAGATCATAACACTTAGTTTCCAGTCAAGCCATAGGCTACAATACACATAATGCTGTTAGCTTTATTGTTGCTAATTGTTTGTGGTTACATTATGATATGGGCCTGTTTGACACATTGAAACATCTAAACATGTATTGCAGGCAGCATAAATGTCAATGATTATTCAAGTGACAAACTTTAACGTCTCACCTTGAACCGCCTGTATGGAGTGAACTGTCGCACTTCATTCACCACATACTGTGAGAAGAACGAGTGGTTGAGGACGTCTGTAGCTGTGTATCGTAGCTTTGGGTCCACCACCAGCATCCGAGAGATCTGAGGAAAGTAATATAAACCCTTAGTCAAACACACTAAGTATTTTTACTTAATCCAAGCTGCAAAAGCAGACGTGGAAAAAAAACGCCTACCAAATCTTTCACAGTGTCTGAGCGGTCTTCCCACTCTGGTAAAGAGAAGTCGTAGATCCCTGATAAAATCATACGCAGCATCAGCATCTGCTTCCTGTGCCAGAAGGGCGGAGAGCCTGCAAGCAGTGTGTACATGATGACCCCTGAACTCCATCTGCAGGTAAACAAGGAGAACATCAACATACATGCAACATCTCCATTTTATCTTCTGTATTTAAAGAGCCAAAATGGAAAAGGGAAAAAAGAAAAACAAGAAAAAAACACGTTTTAAAAGTCTAAACAAACCCACCTTATAGATAACTTTTATGTTTAATTAAGTGAAAGTTTAAGACCAGCAATTGTATTGTTAAATTACAGCATGGCAGTGTTGGAGTATGGTGTATTTAGTAGAAGGGAAGGACAGAGGATCATGTAAATAAATACAATTGACTATAAGTCTCATTAAGGAGGCAACACATACAGATTGCTTAAAGGTTCCATGTCATGGCCATTTCTACTGATCATAATTCCGTTGTTGAGGTATATTAAAAAAAAATTATATTGTGCAATTTTCCAAAATCGCATTGGTTTCTCATACAGCATCTCATAGTATGTGTATTCACGGAGCTTACACACGGCGGCGTGCGTTGAAGTTTGCCGGCGGGCATGTCTAGCGCTCGACCAACAACCAATGAACATGAACACATGAATCTCCCGCCCCGGACACACAAGCAGCGGTTTGATTCGCTAGAGCTTGTACTGGCATATGATTTGATTGGCTGACGCTTCCGTCGAAGCTTCGAAAGTTGAACATTGCTACAACTTTTGAGCGTAGCAACGCGAGAAAAGCGAAGCGACGGAACCACAATGCAGTTCGGCAAAGTGTGACGTCACGTGTTAAG
>NW_011354614.1:0-2774 GCF_000735185.1 Notothenia coriiceps
CGAACCATTTATTACAATGCATTCATGTGATGACTTTCAAAGAGTAAAGCAAGCACTGCTGAATAAAGTATGATTTTATCTTTTACGAAACGTTTTTTTTCATATGGAATGCAGTTGGAGATCAACCAATCACAGAGCTTGAGAACTAATCACGGGGTTTGTCAAACAGAGCACATGGTGTAGTCCTAAACGATAGCTGGTGTTTCTGGGTAGTGTAGTGTCTTCTGCCATCCTTTACGCCTAAAAAATATTTGTTTCTCCGAATCGAAGGGGAAAAATACAAAAGCATTGCACACAATTTAAACCAATCAATGTTGTATAATTAGGATAATCTGGTGTTTTTTAGTCGACGAGTAGTGCAGATATCACTGTAAAATCAATCGACAGTAAGGGGAATACTTACTTCCGGGTGTACAATTCTCCATTATCCAATGGGAATGGACGCTCACATTGCCTTTAAGGGCAGCCACACAAACGAATGCCATGCTTCCATGAGCGTCAAATCCCGCCGCAGATGGGAATACATTGCAATCAGTTGAAAGCTATTTGCGTCCCTTTATGAAGCTGAAGGAGCCTAGGAGCGTCACAACTGCACGCCACGGGACCCTGACCAAACGTCGCTCCTGGACGATTATGGAGTGAGAGTGTGTTGGATCGAGACCAAAACCAGATCAGTTATTTGGTTTCAAATGGCAATGGTTTCACACTTTGGTTAAACATTCTGGAGTTCCAGTTTGCCAAAACATTTTATATTTTAAGTCAGTCCTTACAAGTTAACAGCCTTGCTTACTGATGGGTTATTGGTTATGTGTTTCCATGCTCTAATTGTAGTTTGGTCACCAATGGCAGCTTAGCCCTCCCATCAGTACAAAGGCCTGTTGTCGAGCCACTTGATCCCCAACAGAGAAGTGACCTTCAAGCTGTATAAAAACTGCAGAGTCAGGCCCTATCTTCCACTGTGGGCTGACACGTTTTCAAAAACCTGTTAAAATCACCACCAACATCACCAATCACTAGGTACATCATATCTGCTTTATCCTCCAAATTGTAATTGCTCCTTATCTATTCCATTCCTTGCATGTTTTTAGTTTGTGTCAGTTTATCTAATCAGCAGTCACAATAGTTGAGTGAATTTGTCATGGCTCAGATATTCTTTTAATGACTGATCGTGATTTGCCTAACTTGTCATAGACATTTCTCTACCGTTTTGTTTTTATGAGCTGCACTAATAGGAAATCTTATCCTGATATATAAAACCCAAAAATTCCAAAGCGACCTGAAACTCTTGCTAAAATATTGAAATTAGTAGCCACAGAATAAAATTATAATGTCTATCTCTTGGTTTCTAAAAGTTACTTTGCCAGAATCGATTATGACTCTGACCAAAAGCAGACACTGATTTTATTTATTTTTTTACATACGCCTATTTAAGAAAAGCTTTAACACGTCAGATAAATTATTTCAAAAATATTTCATTACCCTGCCATTTTTCCATTGTAACCACTTTAGTTAATAGCTCAAAATTGAGCCTGCATTGTGCATAGAAAATCAGCTCCAAGTACCATTTGAAGACATTTAGTATGAATGTTTCCTTGGAAAGCGTTAGATCTGGGATTCTCGGATTGATCAATCTGAATATATTCATGGCAATTATATGGTAATTTAAGATGGAAACCTTGCATTCATGAATACGAATCATCAATCACAATGCCACATCTAAAATTCAGATTCCTGCACAGGAGAAGAACATGCATGCCGATTGCCTGTAAAGTACATGGCTATCCACAAAAGCATAGATTCAACTGGTGAAGACATGGGAGAAGTAAAGAGTTGAATCACATAAAAAACCCATTTATTTTTAGGACTCATCACTTGTACTACTAGTGATATTAATATTTTCTGTTAAAACCAGGACTCAGTGTTAAATCTATAACATATGTTTTGTTAAATTTAGTTGGGAGAGTAGAACTGCCAATTACCTACTGGCTACGTATAAATTGAAATTCGTGTCGCAAGTTTTTTCAATCTCCTCTCAGTGTTTCCAGGGCTTGTAGCTCTCTGCTCAATGTGCGAAGTTCAGGGGTGTGACTTGAACTCATGCGAAAACCTTTCAAAATATCTCTTGATTGAAGAAAAGGAAACAGTGATCAATGACGATAAACATGTATAGTGTTTTTAAGTGAGTCATATTTCAGGCTTACGATGTCGCAAAGATCTTTAGTCCACAGCACAGACAGCCACTAAACATGACACTGCAGACCTCGAGGGAAAAATAAACAATTAAACCAAGATTTATGTCATCACAACCCAAGAAAGAGGGGTCTAAAACTGTTTACCTGGCCTATAAATTAGATCTTGGGAGTGATTACTAGCAACAGACTGGATCAGCAGGTGCCCAGACATCTGTGTCATTCGCTTTAGGGTTAGAGTGTGCATGCATTTGATTTGTGTTGTGTGTGTGTGTGTGTGTGTGTGTGTGTGTGTGTGTGTGTGTGTGTGTGTGTGTGTGTGTGTGTGTGTGTGTGTGTGTGTGTTTGTGTGTTTGTGTGTTTGCAGGCGTGACAGGGTGTGGAGGAGTCATGGAGGTTGTGGGGGGTTTTGTCCGCAGTGTGGCTCTGATATATCAGAAGTGCTCAGAGTCACGATCGTTACATAAACTGGCCTCTCCTCCTTCTTCTATCGTTCCTTCACTCTCTCTCTCTCTCACACACACACACACACACACACACACACACACACACACACACACACACACACACACACACACACACACA
>NW_011354615.1:0-1962 GCF_000735185.1 Notothenia coriiceps
CAACAAAACATAATATTACTATTAACTTTATTGTGAAATTAAAACAGAACGGTAAAGAAAAATACAGTTTCAGTCTCTCGATTTGAAGCTTATGCATTGTACCATGAACCTGTATGGACCTGTAACAGTCAACTGCATGAGAAGTTGGAAAGGTAGTTTCTGAAGATGTTACAAATAACACACAGCATACAATGCCATGATAACTTTGTATTATTAGTGTAGGACACTTATGTATGTATAACATCTGAATATGGGTAGTTTTATTCATGTTTTCACATAATTTTACAGGACATTGCTATATTATTTCACATATTGTAGTTCCACACATTAATATCTGATTTGTAAAACATCACAGACGGAAAGGTATATCCGTCATTTAATGGTAAGCTATTTGAAATTCCTATTCCATAGATGTGTCTCCCATCAGCCAAAACCCCTGACTATTCTCTCAACTCAGTATTCACATTCTTTCATTCAAAGAAAATCAGTTATATCTTTAAAAACTACAAGTCCTTTTCTATAAGCTGTGCACCGTTATGGTGTAAATATAGCCTATACAATTGGATCAAATATAAAAGTCAGCCGAATTAGTGTTGATACTGCAAGGAGACGTATTGTGTGAGAAATTGAAGATGTTGTTTAATTGCTGATATATTTATGATCCAAGTCACGTATTCAGTTTCGGCGGCATTTCTTCCAGTTTGTCCAAAGGTCTTCTGATCGGAGCTCTATAAATAGAGAACTACGGCAGATGTGTAATACACAGTGTTGACTCGTTGACTAGAAAACAATTTTGTGAAACCCCATATCCTGACAATTTTACCACACAGATTTGTTAGGAATAATGTTGTGTTTATTGGCAATGCAGGCTTTTAACTTTTTTTTACAAAGTCACATCTTTTACAGCGACACGCATAATGAATAAAGGAAACAAACAATAGTGTCTTTCTTTTGTGCATATGTGACGCCTGAAGGAAGTTCAGGCCTATTGCCTCTGAAAACATTTTTAGAATAACAGAGACAGACAGGAACTGTGCGGGACCCAACGGGAAGAGAGAAAGGAAGTGACAGGAACTCTTTGAATCGAGATCAAAGAGCCCATGGACCTCGGCGTTTATGACTCTCGATCTGTGCATGGAGTTGGTCTCTGCTGCATGGCTGTTTGAGCTTTTCTCTCTGTGAATCAGGCCAGGCTATCTGGGTGTGGAGAATTGAATTGGTGTGGATGTTTGTACAAGGGAACAGAAGACAGCAGGGGAGGAAATGTTAATGATCTTTACGGGCAATAAACAGAACACATTATCTTCAGGTTGATAGATGCACATGACCTTTAGGGTGATTTAGTTACACTTAGGAATCTGAGTGTGTTTCTGGGGAAGTCTGACGCCAAAAGGTCTCTCTGAGTTCCAGTGAAGCAGAGAGATGGGAACAAGTTTAGAAGTAATCTATTTTTGATCTCCTCTTAAGGAAATCAGAATGTTTCTGCTTTACCTCACTTTAAAAACTCTGCACAAAATAGAAAGAACTCATTATTTTATTTTGACTCTTAGTAATCCAGTAACATTACAATTTCCAGTTTGTGACACATCCAGCTCTATGTGGTTATTTTTGTAACATTATCGACCTTTGATGTCATTGACCTGTGATTATGTATGTGCGTTTAAACTTCTTAAGCTGTCTGTGTGGTACTTTGTGATCAAAGCAGAGAATCTAAGCCAATGGACAGTTGGCGGAAGCCTTCACGTTGGATATATACACCTCCCTCTGCAGCTCTTAATGGAGCAGAACACCCCCACCTTCTTCGTTTTTCTCCTTCACCTCCCACGAGCCTTTTCTGCACTGCCATGCCTGGTGAAATGGTTTTGGGGGCCCCTTCATCAGATAACACTGCGACTGATAACGCTTTTCTCCTGCCGAGACTCCTCTGAGTGGGCCCCTCCTTTATGGTAATAGCCAACAAAC
>NW_011354616.1:0-3212 GCF_000735185.1 Notothenia coriiceps
GCAACAAACTACAGGAAAGAGAAAGCCCTGCCTCTTCAAGTAATTGCATTTATACAATTGAGAGGAAGAAGATAAAAATAGAAACTGTGGAACTAGTTATGTTCTTCTATTCTCTGCACATTTCACGGAAGTGCACCAAATTTTTTAGCAAAACTCTTATTAGTTTACTGACAGTTAAACCTTTTGTATTTGGTTATTTAAGGTGATTTTAAAGACATTTCTCAGTTGGAAGACGTGTCAATGATCAGTTTATATTGATGACAGTATAAATGTTAAAATGTACAGTCTGGTGTTTTATCCACTAAGAATCCAAGGATCAACCAAGGGTTTGGGGAGCTCCTCTCGGAGATGTTTTGTAGATCTCTTGTGTGTTGATGTTTCCAATCTTTGATATATTTTACTGGGAGCAACACAATCTGGGAAAGGCTGGGATGAAATGTATCCATTAGTATAAAAAGGCATGATTGTTATAGCGTCCTACACAATTTGGGACTTCTTTTTTAAAGATCTTTGGTGATATTCCTCTTTGTCTTCTTGTAGAGACCTCAGAAAGGGATTTTTTTTCTGCTCGTCTGAACTCATTTAACCCACAAGCTTAAGTTTCACGCATAAAAGTTTTATTCTCAAGTAACGACTGAATTAACCCTTAGATGCACGAGTGCCTGGACCCTCAAAAAGGACCCGTATTAGAATAATATGTGTTTTTATGCCATGTTTGTCATTTTGGTTAAGAAAAATCACTTACTATATTTTGGTTCACACTAGAAATATGTTATATTTAATTTTTCACTATTTATTATTTTAGAAATGTTTTGACCCACTTATGGAAGCTTGGGGTAGTAATACAAAAACTACAATTTCTTAAAATGTAAATTTAAAATTTGAATGGCATGATATCCAAAACATGTTTTTTGAGGAATAGCTGGAATATGAAATGATAAAAACATGTAATTACAAAGATACTTCAAGAACACCACCTCACCGGGTCTAAAAAGACCCACTTATGGAAGCTTGGGGTAGTAATACAAAAATTACAATTTCCTAAAATGTACAAAATATAAATTTCAAATTTGAATGGCATGATATCCAAAACATGTTTTTGGAGGAATAGCTGGAATATGAAATGATAACATTTTTTAAATACAAAGATACTTCAAGAAAACCACCTCACCGGGTCAAAAAAGACCCACTTATGCATCTAAGGGTTAAAGGCCTCCGTTGCCAAGCCTGAAGCTTTTGGCCTCTTTTGTATTTAGGAAATCAATGTCTTCGATTTGTTTCCTCCTGGGCCATCTTTGCTGCTAAAGAGCCGTCTATCACACATGTATAATTCATGAGGTGGTGCCACTGTAAAATAAATTCAAAAAGGTTTCCTGTATGACGTCCCTTCTGTAGTTCATAATACAGAGAGCGGACACTCTGTACTTTGACATCCTGCTAACATGTAACCAAGGGAACTGAGACCATTCAGCAGCACAAGGACAGGCTGTCATTGGCTGCCTTTGTCCGCCTCTCTTTATTTTTCTACTTCTACTAACCTCTCCATACGTTACCTTGAACTGCTGCTTCCTGTGCTCCTTGTGTCTCACAGAGGAGACGCCTTTTCACGTGGTGGTGCCAGCAAAAGAGAAATTGTCAAATCTAATAGCCGGATGTGATTTATTATGATGTCTTCTGGGGCTTCTGCATTTGCTTTGTAGGTCTGATTGAGTCCCGGAGTATTGCAGGTCTCCCATAATATCATTTTGTGGTCAATATTCTGGTTGCTTCCATGGCTTGCAGCATCCCGTAAATCTTGGGAAACACTTGAAGATAATTTCTTTAAAGAGGACATATTCTGCTCATTTTCAGCTTCATATATATATTTTGTGCCTCTACTTTTCACCCTCTGTCTCTGTCTGCTCTGATTGGTCAACCGCTTAGAGATGTCCCGCCCCTTAGCATAGTGATGTCGCTATGTTACTGCAGCTAACAAAGGAATACAACTCGTGATTTCACATAAAGTGTAGGTAAAACTCAACAAACAATCTAAAAAGCAATCAAAAAAGAAAAATAACAAATGTAAAAACTAATATCTTAAAGGTCACCTATCCTGCTATTTTTAGGCAATAGCATAGATCTCATACAAATATATAAAAAACATGTCTATGAAGTGTTTTGCTCAAAATACTAAACAGATTACCCATTTTAGCCATGCCTCATATCCCGGGACCCGGCAGCTACTGTCTAAACTAAATACTGCGGTGATGAAACGCCATATCATGGATTATCAAGGATTATCTCTGAAACAGTATGGAGCTCAAAGGCTTTCTCTCTTGCCGGTTATACCACAAGGTGAGTTCCTTTTTATTTCCTGCTTCTTCACACACATGCTCTCCAGTACAGGTTAGCTCTGAGTGTTAGCGATGCTAATGTAAACACCGACCATATTACGTCCAAAACAGTCGGGCATTGTTTCTGATAGCAACGTTTCTGATAGGGCCGTGGGTCCACATTTCAGATATTACGTCATATCGGACGCAAATCTGGATCAGCTCCGTTGTTCCCCCGTTTTTAGAGATTTGGGTACGGAGGAAAAGAGAGAGGGTTTTATTTTCTGACGCTGCGTGAGTTCCCCGACACACCGGGGACACATGTTTATGTATAAAAGACATCAAAAAGTGCATTTTGCATGATAGGTCCCCTTTAAAGTTAAATTAAGAGGGGACTAAGATATGTTCTCATTATGTCTTCCAGTTGCTAGCCCTTGCAAGAATGAATGTACTAATTAGAACATTTTTACACAAAAATCCAACAGGATTAAATAATGGAGTGACGAACATGGACGTAAACTGCAATTTGAAGATAATTTCTTTAAAAGGGCTATATTCTGCTCATTTTCAGGTTCATGTTAGTATTTAATGCCTCTACTTTTCACCCTCTGTCTGAAAGCAGAGCCCAGTCTGCTGTGATTGGTCAGCTGCTTTGAGATGTCCCACCCCTTTGCCTATCATGTACAATGTGTTGGAGCGCTAGCCAATAGGAAAGCAACCTCAAGAAGCCTATAAGGGCCCCTTTAACAGATGCATTCCGCTCAGAATAAAAACTCCATGAAGTTTAGGGAAAACCAAAAAAAACAACAAAGAAATAACACCATATAATAAAAAATGTGAACTCTAATATATTTAAAGTTAAATAAAGCTGATTATAAGGCATTGCAGAAGGGACTAAAA
>NW_011354617.1:0-2326 GCF_000735185.1 Notothenia coriiceps
GGATACATAGACATGTTGACTGCATGGGCTGGGATCGAACCCACAACCTTCTGGTTGAAAGACAACCGCACTCCCTCGCAGCCACATTCGCCCTTACTGTATAAACTATAAAGTGTTGGTGTATAGTTTTTATATCTCAGGCTCCTTGCATTGTTTAATGTGTGCAACACTGATCTCTAGTGTTTAGGTGCTCTTACTGCTCTATAGATCTACATCCAGGGGCTCAGTGTTTTACTTTAATATGCTTTGAGTGAATGTGTATGAATGAATTGTTTGATTTTGTAATTTCACAATGAAAGTCTTTAGAATATAAATAGACCCTCTGAGAGGCTATAAAACTCATTACACTGATCTGAAAGTAAAAACCTGAAGAATCCATTGTCAATAACCAAAATGTGTTATTGATTTGAAGGGGAAAGCATTCATGGCCATATCCACAGTGGTCCCTTGACCTCAATCCAATGATGTTTTGGGTACAAAATTATGCAGTTTTTGGCGCACAGTTAATGTTTTATTTTTCCCTTTCCAAAAAAGGGTTTATTTAAATATTTCTGCCGACGGTCTCCCCAGGCACTCCTTGAATTCCATACATTTGATTTAATTGGAAGGGTATTCCATTGTGTTCAAAGAAGGATTCAATGAGACAAAATGGTTAAAATCCTTAGACCTTTCTAATCATACGTTTTTCTCCTCACAACTAAACCCAATTTTAGATTGTCTCCCTTACTCGTATGTGGATCGTGTATGAATAGTATTTATTTACATGGAAAAGCTCAGTTAACACCATTACAATGTTATAACCTCCCAGATATCTGGAAACAAACAGCTGATAGTCTCCTAAAATGACTCTTTGTTCTTTAAATGCCAGAGGTGTACATTTTAGGGCCTTTACTTCAGTCTAATACATTACAATGCATGCATTCATTCTTGCCCCTGTTGAACATGACAGAGACTATTTGAGAATTATTATTGTTGTTTTTTTTTGTTTTTTTTGTTATTATTGTTTTTTTTTTGTACTTTTTTATAATTATTCATTTAAGTGAGAAAGAAAAAGGGAAAAAAGAGAGTATATATATATATATCTATTATTGTTGTATGTTTTTGTTTCTGATATGTTCAATAAACTGACTAAACTAAAAATTCAAACTAATAGACATATTTTTTGCATTCAAACTTTTTGTAATATTTTTTAAAGGATATAAAAACATTTGAGATGAGCTATGGCAGGATCCTCTGGAAGCATTGTGTCGGCGCCTCTTCATATCCCCTGCAGAACAGATCAATATTCTCTAAATGTGCTGACGCAGTGGATTGCTGGTTCAATTCTCCAAGTTTATTTATTCTCTATTCCCTAGCTGCTACATTTGCTTTGGTGCATTTGATGTTTTCCTGATAGATTTCTACATTATTAAACATGATACACTGTGGATCACAATTTTCTTCTCTTACTGTTATAACCATGACTTTTTCATTGTATTTTCCCTACCATACATAGTAACCAGGCTTGGGGTGTAACGGATTACATGCAACGTGTTTAACCCTTGTGTGTTCATCCATCCATCCATCCATCTTCTCCCACTTATCCGTGGTCGGGTCTCGGAGGTAACAGTTCCAGCAGAGAGCCCCAAACGTTACTTTCCCTGGCCACATCAACCAGCTGGGGGATCCCAAGGCGCTCCCAGGCCAGCGAAGAGATATAATCCCTCCACCTGGTCCTAGGTCTACCCCTTGGTCTCTTCCCAGCTGGACGTGCCTGGAACACCTCCCTAGGGAGGCGCCCAGGTGGCATCCTAACTAGGTGCCCGAACCACCTCAACTGGCTCCTTTCGACGTGAAGGAGGAGCGGTTCAACTCCGAGTCCCTCCCGGATGACTGAACTTCTCACCTTATCCCTAAGGGAGACACCAGCCACCCTGGGGAGAAAAACCATCTCGGCCGCTTGTATCCGCGATCTCGTTCTTTCGGTCACGACCCATCCTTCATGACCATAGGTGAGGGTAGGAACGAAAATGGCCCGGTAGACAGAGAGCTTTGCCTTCTGACTCAGCTCCCTTTTCATCACAACGGTGCGGTAAAGCGACTGCAGTACCGCCCCCGCTGCTCCGGCGTATTTATATTTTAAAATATTGTTTACAATTGTTCCCTCAGTCGAGAACAAGACCCCGAGATACTTGAACTCCTTCACTTGGGGTAAGGACTCATTCCCTACTTGGAGTGGACAGTCCATTGGTTTCCTGCTGAGAACCATGGCCTCAGATTTGGAGGTGCTGATCCTCATCCCAGCCGCTTCACACTTGGTTGCGAACCGATCCAGTGAGTGCTGAAG
>NW_011354618.1:0-5422 GCF_000735185.1 Notothenia coriiceps
AACACATTTACAAGTACATAAAAGATGATGTCGCTATAACTCCTATGAAAATTTAAAAAAAGTGCTCAAACTTCACATGTGTGCTAACAGTCCAGCCGTGAAGACATCTACGGGACAGTTTTGAGATTTCTTCAAATGCCGTTGCCATGGCAACACAATGCTCACCATGAAACACGGTTTTTCTCATAACTTCAGTGAAAATGCTCCAAACGGCCCAACACTTCACAGGTTTGGTAACGATCCAGCCATCAACGCATCTAAGCGTATTATGGGATGTCATCAAATGCCGTTGGCATGGCGACAGATCATTCGCCATCAAGTTAGTTCAAAAGTTTGCAGTTCAAATATTCTGCTGCTTTTCCAAGCCTTTTTACTTTATTGTCTTCTCTCATCACACATGCAAGCCCCCAGTGTTCATGTATCATTTCAATCTAAATTCTTCACTTTCTTCTTACACATTACATTTCAGCATAGCAGTTTAGCGTCAGCTTTTCAGCATAAAGCATTCCCACTAGCAATTTCTTCAGGAATTGCATTCTCTAGTTTATCTTTGTATTCTTTAAATTTTTTATTTGATGAGGGTGAGGTCTGCGAGCCTGTGGTTTCTTCCCCTTTTTCCTATTTTCATTATGCAGATTTTACACAGTCTTGAAAACTATTTCATATTTTCATTTAAAGAAATTATTTGGTTGCAGGGCATTAATAACAGCTACAGTTAAAACTAAAATGCATTAAATAACTAAAGAAAGAAAAAAGAAAAAAAGGTGATTAATCGATTTAACACAGGCTTATGTGTTTGCAAATAAAAAAAAAAAAGAGGGAGATACAAATCATCTCTTAAAAAAGCCCTTTGCCATCAAATGATAGGGGTTCAATTAAAATGAAATGTAAACACAACACAGTGTGTTTTGTGTTATCCTGTAACATATATCACAGTGGCAGATACTTCACAGAGTCTCAACTACAGGTTTCATTTTTTTCCTTCTCTCTTCTAGTTTGAAAATGTCTTTGATGTGCTTACTGACGCTTCACACACCATCGTTAAAAGACATTTCTAATCCCAGAGGTCCGTCTGTGGCCACCTCTTCACCTTTGCACCTAATGTAGGACGTGAAAGACCCCAAGCTATGACTGTCAGGGGCTTTAGTGTGTCGTATGACATGTCTCTTTGTCTTTGCCAAATCACAGCAAGATCATAATCACCTGATATGACATTGAGACCATCACATACTGTAAATGTTGGTCTGACAATGATTCAAAGAAAAAGCCGACATTCTTAGAGATATGTGAGGAAACCTTGACTGATAAGCATAGCAAAGTAATGCATTTGCGACAAGTCTGCACTTATACAGTATGAACTCAAACCTATTGTTGGTTGTTCCTAGAGTCTCTAAAAGTACAATGGGAGCCAGAGCCTTTTCTTATCAAGCTCCACTTTTGTGGAATCAGCTTCCAGTTTGTGTACGGGCGGCAGACACCCTATCCGTTTTTAAGAGTGCGCTTAAGACCTTCCTTTTTGATAAAGCTTATCGTTGGGGCTGATTAGATTCAGCCCCTAGTTTTGCTGATATAGGATTAGTTTGTCGGGGGACACCTTACTTCTTCCTTCTCTCTGTCTATACCTGTGTACTCTCATGTTCCGATTAACCCAGCTTCCCCACATTTCTTTCTTTTTGGTGTCTATATACGCCGGGATCCTGAGTCGTGGCTGATCCTGTTTCTGTGGTCCTGAGTCCTGGATCGCGAGCCTTGGATCTTGAGTCATGGTTGTGCTGTTGCTGTGGTCCTGGATCATGAGTCCTGGATGGATATCCTTGTGGATTCATCTTCCTATTATACACACATGCATTTCCAAACATTTGGACTACCTATGTTGCAAATGTATTATCTTTTCAATTTACACACGGCATCTATTGCACGTCTGTCCGTCCTGGGAGAGGGATCCCTCCTCTGTTGCTCTCCCTGAGGTTTCTCCCATGTTCCCCTTTAAACTGTGGGTTTTCTCCGGAAGTTTTTCCTTGTACGATGTGAGGGTCTAAGGACAGAGGGTGTCGTATTGTCATACTGATATTCTGTACAAACTGTGAAGTCCACTGAGACAAATGTAACATTTGTGATATTGGGCTATATAAATAAACATTGATTGAGTGATTGATTGATTGATTGATTGGTTGATTGATTGATTGATTGATTGATTGATTGGTTGATTGATTGATAGGGGAATTGCAGCTGCTCTGTGACAGCAGGTTAGTCAGTTTGTCATGATTTCCTTCATTACAACACCATTATTTGTTGTATCTCCCTGTTTCTCTCCTGCATTTCTGCACACATGTCTGCCCAGCCCTGCACTATAAAATATAATACACTGTAGTTTGTCATATATTGTTATACGTTCATTCTCCTAAGTGTTAGTTGTTTAGCTTCTTCTGTATATTTCAAATTACAATTTGGTATAAAAAAAGGTAACAGAGAGGGATGGCTCAATCCACTTAGCATGCAATGCAACAGGAAAGTTTAGTTTAAAATAAAAGAATAATAGCAGTTTTTTGTTGCAGCTAATGATCCTCGTTTTGATTGGCTGGTTTGGCACTATGTCCATCTGATGATGTGAGAGACATTTGATTGTACCCTGATTGTTTGGAGTCTGGAGGAGTTTACAAATAAATATTCATATATTCATAGAAATCTGAACTCTGACACACAAGTTCTGATTTTAATTGACTCAAAAGAAAGTGACATGTTTTTTGTTTTTGTATATTTGTATGGGCAATACTTTTATAAAACCCTATAAAATCAAAATAAGTCACCTTAAAATACATTACAAAGGCATACTATTGAGCAAAATCTACAAGCCAATTTATGTTATCAATGCAAAGATACATTCTGATTGAATGTTTATTTGATTTTATACAAACAATTGTCGTACACAAATTGAATTAAAATTTAAATAGTTTTTCATTTATAAATGCAGCCCAAGTGCTCGTATACCAAAAAGAACAGATCTCTATGAATTCCATTCAAATTAAATTAAGCAAAAAGCATAGTATGGACCTATTACAAGTTGTGTTTATTTCTTGGACTGTGTTGGAGGTTTTATGGTTAAGCAGAAAATATATGGGAAAACAATGCAATGTTCAACTGTGAGCTGGGCCATTAAACATGTTGCAAAAAATGTTCCCCCAATATATCCGATTTCTCAAAATGTCATACATTGACAGGTTGAGAATTAACTTTAAGCAAATCAACGATGAAACCCCTGCCTCCAGCTCCAGTGTATTCATTGCCAGCATCATTATCTGCTGGAGTGGAAAAATGGAGCATGGGAGACAACTTTGTTTCCTATCTTTGTGGAAGGGGGTGATTCCATCTTTTGTACCTCTTTCAGTGGTGCAATAACTGCCAACCTTCCTGGAAGTATCGATCAAACACTGTGCATCACTGCACTTTGAAAAGAAGGTCTCTCTTCATCAACATCAAACCCATTTGAGCAGAAAAACTGCAGTGTCCAAATGATGTTTACACTTCTGCTCTGATGTCCCTACTTAGTGATATAGCTGCTCTACCCGCAGTGTTTCCCCCAGCCAGCCTGCACAGAAAGATTAATGATCCTGTGCTGCCAGAGCCCAATAACATTATGTGACATTTACAGAAGGCTAAAAAGCAAAGGCTTAAACACAGCAATTTTCAAAGGTTAGCCATTTGTGAGTTTAAAGGGAATGCAGCTGGGTGAAAGAAAGAAGGAAAAAATGCATTTGCAAAGCTTCCCATTGTCTTCATTTGTCAGCAGAAAGACTTCAGTAGAAAACACATCTCTAGATCATCTTACAGGCATTTATTCACCCAGTGTTACTCATTCACTGTGCGCTGTACTTAATTACATTCACATAACTTTGTACACCACACACAATTTAACAAATGTCTTCCATTTGATAATGTTGTATTTTCATGTTATAAAATATAGATGAATGGTTGCATACTGTTAAGTAATTAACTATACAGTATACTATCCTGTGTTCAAAGCAAAGTCATGACTTACAGTACCCATGTTTAAGCACAAGCCAAACACTCATTTAATTGGGCTAATTTATTCTCGTTGCCCCAGTTTGGTCTCATGTTAGCGGGGGCATAGATGACGAGAACATTTTATACATTAACATCTGGTCAGTCATCAGTCTGAGTTTTCATTCACATCTTAACAAGCCTGGATTTAAAAGGTATGCTTGCTAGCACCATATCTGATGTATCCATTGTGCATAATGTTCTGGAGCACTTTCAGCAGTAGTCATCCTGTCACGTCACCATTAGCATTGTTGTTACTGTAGCATAGTAGCTATAACCCCGTAAATACATTTTTCGATTTTTAAGGTCAAGAATATTAATATCAAAAAATAAATCTGCACATTTTTTGTGAAAAGGTTAAATTATTTGGTCACTTAGTGGTGACCTCTGTGTTCAAGGGATTGTAAAAGACTACAATCCCCAAGGCAACAGCCTTTGAAAGACACATGTGGAAGACGCCGTCGGGACACAGTTTTAAATTGTTTAATTATATTACTTACAATCTCATAAAAATAAAAACAATCTAAGATTGTCTATTCATTCATTTTCATGTGTGGAAACATTTTTATTTTATTTTGGATTAACCAGGAACGTGTGTGTTGATACGGTGAGTGAAGCAGGTAGGACCCAAACGCAGATGACATTTGATAATACCTTTATTTCAAGGTCTAGAGTAAACTTGGAACAAACAAAAAACTCTCCGGTGAACTAAGTCACGAACAAAAGAAGCACCAACACTGAACACAGGAGGAGACAAGACTAAGTACACAGAAGGGTAATCACAGGACAAGAAACAGCTGGGCAGGGGAGGAGAAACACAAGGGCCACAGGTGAACACAATCAGATAACTAGACACACCAGGGAACTAATGACAAGAGGAAAAACACAGGGAAAAGGACCAGACAATAACCAAGAGGAAAACATGACATGGAAAACAGCAAAAACACCCAAACCTACAACCGTGACATGAACCCAGGAGCGTGACATAACCCCCCCCCTCAAGGGACGGATTCCAGACGTCCCAAAAAACAAAGTCCTGGAGGGGGTCTGGAGGACAGGTCTCGGGCGGATGGCCCGGGGGCAAGGCAGAAAACAAGGAGGGGAACTCGGGCGGACGGCCCGGGGGCAAAGCAGAGTCCAAAGTGGGGAACTCGGGCGGATGGCCCGGGGGTAAGGTAGAGACCATGGATGGGGTCTCGGGCGGACGGCCCGAGAGGAGACTCGAGAGGGAACTTGAGAGTTGACTTGAGAGGTGGCTCGAGAGGAGACTTGAGAAGGCACTGGAGAGGAGACTTGAGAGGTGACTTGAGAAGTGTCTTGAAAGGGGACTCGAGATGGGACTCGAGAGGTAGCTCGAGAGGAG
>NW_011354619.1:0-4212 GCF_000735185.1 Notothenia coriiceps
TCAACCTGCAGCCCCCCCCCCCCCATAGGCCCTCTGCCAGCCCTTCACTACAGCTGTCATTAGAACATGGGCCCTGCCTGGCCCCTCAGCAGAGAACACAGCCTCACCTCTTGGTACATGTTATCTTGGGGCCACAGACTGACCACCGGCCCTCTGTCCATCATCTTAGCGATGGAGGACATGTTGATGTACTGGTCCAGCTCGATGACCTTCTCCATCCACTGGATCTTCGTCATACCGTGGTCAGAAAACAGGATGATGTTCAGCTGGTTCACCATGTTCTTCTCCTGGAGGAACATCACAAGCAACAGACTCAGATGAAATGAGACTGCACGACGGGAGCTGTATTTGTGATTCAAATAGGAGGAAATGACTCACTTTGATTTTCCTGTTGAGGGTCTGAATAGCAAGATCCAGCTGTTGCACAGCTGTTCTGACCTGAGGAGAGTCTGGGCCGAAGTGATGGCCCTCCACATCGATTTTCTCATAATATATTGCTGTCATACCCGCCTGGCCTGACCTAAACACACACACACACACACACACACACACACACACACACACACACACACACACACACACACACACACACACACACACACACACACACACACACACACACACACGTTACTAAACACACACACACACACACACACACACACACACACACACACACACACACACACACACACACACACACACACACACAGACACACACACACACACGATTGTAAAATCATATTGTTGCTGTCACATTAGAGCTATTGGATGACAGAACCTCTCCTCAGACAATCATTCACTCTGTCCTGCCGTAATTACTGAGGATTTCACAACACCAGAGCTTTAGTAGACCTTTGGCCTGAATGAATGTGTACTGGATAGAGTGAACGCACCTAACTGTCGTTTGACAGAGCCTACAGTACCGTCAAGTCTCCCTATGTTTTCACAGACATGTGCATCTCTAAACTCATGAACTCTCTTCTGTCGAGTTAGGCCTGTAAACACCAAGGGCTGATACTAAATGCTGCTTGTTAGGGTCACTCAAAATATAAGCATTGTCTAAACTGTAATAATCAAATTAATTATCATACTTATCTTAATGTATGAAGAGAACCCCAAAAATGCTGTTGAGAAAGGCTATGTTGCAAGCTTGTAATTTTAGTTATTGGTTGACAAATGATGAATGACCAAACTGACGCTTCAATCCCATAGACATGCCTTCAGGAGTCATTTGGGATTTTGAAAACGACTAGAACATTATATAAACACGATTATTTGTGGTTCATGTCCTTTCTGCTGTTTATTGTTTTTATTTAAATTTTATTAGGTTTGAAGTTTTTCCACCTTTAACGTTTTTGAATGCCTGAACACACAGCTGCTGTAACTAAAGCCTTTACCAATTTGGGATCAATTAGGTATCTATCTTTCTTTAAACTGCTGAGGGGGGGGTGGTCAAACTGCTGAGCCCCTGATTTGCAGATCAAAACCCTGAGCTACAGATTGTTGTAATGCTGGCGGGTAAAACAGAACATGAAGTTATGGTTTCACTTCAGATTTCTACGTTTCATGATTAAAACGTGTGGTTATAAAATGGCTGCCTTAAGCTCAGGGCCGTCCCTGGCCAACTTGAGGCCCCACGCAAAGTTATATGATGAGGCCCTCTGTTTCGCGAGCGTCGATGGGGGGGGGGGGTTCTAGTGGAGCCTCGCAGCGGCGAAACAGTGCTGCGCCACACTAATTGCGCCTCATTTGTGGCTCCGTTGAGGCTCCCTCCACAAGGTGAGGCCCCACGCAGTCTGCGTGATCTGGCTGTAGGGAGAGACGGCCCTGCTTAAGCTACTTTTTCCAACTTAGAACACTTTTACTGGCATGGCGATCAAGAGTCAAGCTGAGCGCGCTTTCATGTTTCATTCTGAAAGAAGTCATAGAAATAAGCAAGGAGTCACAAAGCATCATTTGGTGGTTACCTGATGACATTGAGAGCATTCTCTATAGAGTCTGTGAGGTTTTTCTCCGATGGATTGTAGACGTATTTCTCACAGAATGATGGACGGACACTCAGGATCTCCACCTCACAGCCTGAGGACAAGTGAGATCACTGTTATATTTACAAACTGCTTTTAGGGATCGTTGCCTTGCAAACAGTAGCACACTAAAGTTAGTTCTCACAACAACTTCAAACTTTCTCCAACTTTCACACATGTTTAGGCCATAGAAGGATAGTTGGATTCTGTGTGTAGTGATAAGTCTGTCAATTAGAACTATTAGAAACATTTTCTCAATGCAGGCACAACTTTTAAAAGTAGTATGGATGAAAAGAATGCAGTAATGTATCTGTTAAGACAGAGAGCATGAGATGCACAACAGAAGAATGCAGCTGAACACTTTGTGTAGATATAAACTAGTAGGTCCTTTGTCTTTTCAGTTTGCAAAATGCCAATGTTCTGTCTCTTCATACAACTTGAGTTCAGTTTCATGTGTGTGCTCACCAGGCCAGTAGTACATGAACACCTTCTTTCCCAGCTTCTGCAGGGTGACCCACAGCGGCTCTGACCCGTCCCACCACAGAGGCATCAGGCTGTCGGGGTTTGTCCCAATCAAAAACTCCTTCTTGGAGGATTCGTCCCACATGTAGTTTCCAGTCATCTGATGAATGTCACAGTGACGCCCTGAAAAAAATCATAGATGGATAAGTTTCAAGAGCCTGATATATAAATGATCATTCCTTTGTGCGGTCCATTGTTTCTAAATCTGGTAAAACCAGATGAGTTATCCACACTGTTACACTGAGGAAAATGTCCCTTCAATACCATGAAAATAATTCATAATAATAATAATAATAAGCTTTATTTGTATAGCACCTTTCATACAAGAAGTGCAGTCCAAAGTGCTTCACAGTAAACAGTTGACATCTCTTAATATGGAGCCTGCATTCTCAAACATAAATCCCCATGCATGCCTTTATCTTTTTTTATAATTTAGATTAAATTATAAATGTTTAATGACAAACATAACAAGAAAGAATGCAATACAGTACAAAGACAATGCTCACAAAAAAAGGATAAGGTGTGGGGAGGTATTACAGTGGTACATTATTTAATGCATTTGTTCCAATTTAACCATAGGAGCACATGCAGGCAAAACACTTTAATTATGATTTAGTTTTCTCCTTAATCCTGTGGGGTTCTCTAGATTCACACAATACTCACCCCAGGTGTCAACATTGATGCCCAGAGTGAACACATGGGTGCAATAGATTATTTTATTACAAAGGGGAGCTGCAGAGATTATTAGAGTTNAGGAATGCCTTTATTGTAACTCATGACCTGTTATCTTCCTTTTTATAACTCTTGTTTTGTCTTGCTGGCTCTGCTATGACTACCAAAACCAAAGAAGCAGGTCAACCGGTCGGACTGCATAATAAAGCTCATGTCACAGTTTATAATAACTCTCACTGCCAGAAGGGTAGAAACGTGTCCACAGTGATATAATGTAAAATAAAACAACCTTAGTTTAGTTAACCTAGAGGCTGAATTTAAGTAACCTGTCAGTGTGCTACTAAGCTATTAAAACTAAAAAGGGCCCTATTATGCTTTTTGGGGTTTTCCCTTTCCTGTAGTAGCGTGTTATCTCAATTTAATTATTTATTTATTTTTAGTCATACAATTTTTTCCTGTCATGCCTCTGCGCCCCCCACTTTGAGAAACACTGCAATAGGGACAGGGACACTAAATAGAAATATGAACCTGAAAATAAGCATAGCAGTGCCCCTTTAAGGTTAGACAGTCCTCCGTTTCACTGGAAACAGTTGGCCTTTCTTACTTTCCAGTTCACAAGAATAACGTTTTAGTTTAGTTTGTGCAAAAATAGAATTGATGCCATTAGGGGGGAAGCTGGACTTAAGGCTAATACTTGTTCAAGATCCATGCAGGCCTTTCTCAAAGCTACAGACTGTACTGCAGGGACTCTTGAGATATTTATTTAGGGAGGAAGAATGTTTTCTACTCCTCTGGCCGGTTAAACCAGTTGTCAGGTGGAAGTTAGGCGTAGCTGGAGTCACATGACAATAAATCCATGAACTGAGAGGGAGCTTCCTCACCCTGAAGTGTCAATCAAATAGTTAGAAAAGCCATCTTCTGAGGACTAAATGTACTTACAACACAAGTGGAAACACCTGTAAGTTCACCAAGTGTGTTTTAGAGGGTTACATGA
>NW_011354620.1:0-8237 GCF_000735185.1 Notothenia coriiceps
CTTTTGATACCTGGACTCCAGCTTCAGTCCACTGTCTTTGAAGCTCCCCCAAATTCTGGAAGCGACTCTTCTTCACAATGCTGTTAAGGCTGCGGTCATCTCTCTTGGTTGTGCAGCGTTTCCTGCCACATTTCCCCCTTCCAACAGACTTTTTGTGGATGTGCTTTGAAACTGCACTCTGTGAACAGCTTGCTCTTTGAGAAATTTCTTTTTGTGTCTTACCCTCCTGATGGAGGGTGTCAATGACGGTCCTCTGGACAGCAGTCAGATCAGCAGTCTTCCCCATACTTGTGATTTAGTTTACTGAACCAAGCTGAGTGTTTTTCAAGGCTCAGGAAACCCTTGCAGGTGTTTCGAGTTAATTAGACGATTCAAGTGATTCGTTGAACACCCTACTAGTATACTTTTTCATGATATTCTAATATTTAGAGATAGGATATTTGAGTTTTCTTAAGCTGTATGCCATAATCAGCAATATTAAAATAATAAAAGGCTTGCAATATTTCAGTTGATTTGTAATGAATCCAGAATGTATGACATTTTTGTTTTTTTAATTGCATTACAGAAAATAAAGAACTTTATCACAATATTCTAATTTTCTGAGACAGTCCTGTATATACTGCGTGTCTCTTTCCTCAGGTGCTAGATGTGCTGGAGCTGTGTGTGTGTGTACTCAGTGAGAAAGAAAATGAATTGCTGCCAATGGCCCATCGCTGCTGGCCCCCCCTCCTGCAGAGACTCACAGCCGATGAGCCTTTAGCGGTCCTCCGAGCTTTCAGGGTACGTAAAACAAGCGGCACTTTACTCAGTTGTAATCATGATTGTAAAAAAACAAACAAGCCTTTTCCTGAAAACTGTTAACGATAATCAGTATACATAAATCTTATTTCAAAACATTTCTAACAAGACAGGAACATCATTTTCTTTGGTTGACTTTCTTCCCAAGAGCTGACTGATTAAGTATTTCAGAGAATCAAAGCCTTTCGGTTAAAGATCACACTTGTTTGTGATCATTTTGCAAAGAACAGGTGTCAATTGATCCTACTGTCAACGTGAATTAGTCTTAAGTTTGACAGTTTTTATTTATTTTTGTCACATGTTCCCTGATGAATTGACAACATCAGACATCTGTATCCTGTCATTTAGTAACTGAAGCTTTTGGGTTTCTTCCATGTTTCTGTAAATATAGTGTCATTTGTCAGATCTGTCAACAAAGAACACACTGCATCGACATTTTATCCATTTTGATGTGCATTTTCTTTCTGCCAGGTGTTGTGTACGCTGGGTGAGACATGTGGCGACTTCCTGAGGAGGAGGGTCTCCAAAGAGGTCTTGCCCAAGCTGAGCTCCTCTCTGCTGCGGCAGGCCCCGACCAGCGCCAAGGCCGGGCCCGTCTACACACACACTCTGAACTACAAACTGCAGCTGGCTGTGCTGCAGGGCCTCGGCTCCCTGTGCCAGAGGCTGAGTCTAGGTAAGAGAATAAACACACACACACACAGGTTGCCAAAGACACACCATTCACTATCCTCCTCTATGATTGTGCACGGTATGATCCATAATATCACAGTGATCATACCAGATACAAGTGGTCACTTGATCATGGTTAATTTAGCCTTGACACCGTACTTTTCCTCTAGAAAGTTGGTGCAACATTATTGCAATTTGAGCAACAACATATTCAGGATAGATTATTGGAACCTACTCTATAAATAATTACATATTATTTGTTATAGTATAGTTACTTAAGGCTCTGACATAATTTAAGCTCTGATAATTCACCAAAATGATATTTCTGAAAGTCAAGCCATTACAAGGTCTAATCTTCAATCATAAAGATTCATGCAAAATCATCCTTTGTGCAGCCTTATTTTAAATAATCCTCATTTAACAAATGGTATATTATACTTCTGTATTAAAGGAATAGTTTATAGTATAAAGCTTTAGGCAGGATAGGGTCAGTAAAGGAAGGCGTAAAGACTTGAGGTCAATGACTGACCAAATCTGCCTAAAGTCAAATTGCCTACAGTTACAAAAGGTTTGAAGCAGTGTTATTTAGTCATTTAAAAGTACCTTGTTTTTTTTAACCTGAAAATAAATAATGCTTGAAAAAATGTTAAAAGAATAAAAATAAGACAATTTGAGATTTTAAGAGGCTATATATTATTTCTGACTAACAGTCCTAGGTTTTTGTTTGGCTCCCTGTGAGTATTATATCTGGCAACCTTGTCATGAAGTCTTTATCGCCAT
Organism: Notothenia coriiceps; assembly: GCF_000735185.1. Classification (NCBI taxonomy): domain Eukaryota; kingdom Metazoa; phylum Chordata; class Actinopteri; order Perciformes; family Nototheniidae; genus Notothenia; species Notothenia coriiceps. Next base: position 2,251 of record NW_011354620.1, read on the forward strand.
GAAAAGACATGTGGAAGCTCAAATAAAAAGAAAGATAAATACTGCTGGGACTACTTGTTGTACCTTAAAATATATATTTAGTTTAATTGATTCTACACTAAATATTGATGGAATTAAAAACTTTTCTGCTCCCAGCCACAAAAGCCACCTAATTTCTGGGATTCGGTCACTGAGTCTTGAACCCAGGACACACAAACAGTAACTTGTTTTATCAGCAGATGGCAGTCTTGTTTAACGGTACAAATATGTCAGGAGTATTATGGGAGCAGTTTGTGTTTCTCCATTTCCCTGCTTTGTTTTCTTTGAATATGTGATTCGGTTATAAAATGTGAGGCAGAGAACTTAAGATGCTGACCCTCTTATTATTCATACCATAGTGTACTTTTTGGTGTGGGTCACTATTTGGAACAAGGCAGTGTTTCTTCATGACAGACAATACACTTTCAGATTTTTCCTTAACTACTTAGATCAGTAATGTTTTATTCCCAGCAGCACCCAGCATGCCCCTTGCATTACACTCTTCAACACTTAGGTCATTCCCACTCAGATATAAAATGGCACAGTACCCGTAGAGGAGTTTCCTGACTAGGAAGGGTTCCCAGCTGTTGCAGGGCTTAAATTCAACATATTTTAAAGACAACTTTAGAGACATTACATTGCATTTAGCTGACGCTTTTATCCAAAGCGACTTACAATAAGTGCATTCGACTAACAAGATACAAACTTGAAGAAAACAGAATCATATAAGTGCATAAGGTTTCATAGAGCTAAAACATTTCAAGTGCTACTCAACTGGCTTTAGATAAGCCAGCCCTTTATTAGTATATAAGTGCTTTGTTAGTAATTCTATCGCTCGAAGTGGAGTCTAAAGAGATGAGTTTTCAGTTTGCGCCAGAAGATGTGTAAGCTTTCTGCTTTCCTGATTTCAATGGGGAGCTCATTCCACCATTTTGGAGCCAGGATAGCAAACCGACGTGTTTTTGCTGATGGGAACTTGACTGCAGACCGTAGCCAACTGAGACAGCAGGATGCTGCAGAATCCTTACATGCACTCTGGATAAGTGCTGCAGGCAACTGTTCTCCCTCAAGCTCCATTTCACCACAATCAAGCTGTCAAATCTGCACAGCAATCAGCGAATCAAGAAGCGACAGGGTTGGAGGGAATTTAATGAATTAACTCAAAAATGCAATATGTTTTTTTACAATTGTGCATGGCATAGCTTCAGTACTGGAAGGTTTCAGCCAAAGGTGTCCTGGGGACTCATTGCCAGTGTGCTACTAATGATATAATTAGGAGCTGCTTGTTTAATTTTTCATAGATCATTGTGTTCATTAAGCAGCCATGTCCCTGTCACACAGTGGCATTGGAAAATCTGAGCAACCTGAACCCCAAATGAGCCAGTTTGGTTTCTTTTTTGTGTGCCGGTTTGATTGTATAAGTGTTTTTCAAACTATGTAATGAACATGACATGCTCATTAATTTCAGTAAGAAGTGGTGGTTTGCAAACAGTGATAAGAAGCCTTTTTATTAATTTTTGTGATGATCATAATCACTTCTTTTTCCAAGGACAAAGAGAATGCAATAAGTGCGTTATGGGGTGTAGCTGCAATACATCTGCACACAATGGTTTGAAACTGCTCTGATTCATTATTTGTGCTTTTGAAGTGAAAACATATTTAATTCTGATTTAAAGATATGCAAATATAAGGGAATTTGCCTACTGTAAATTACATTAATCTTATTATTGAAATAATTTCCTCCTGAAGCAGGACAGATTTGTGGGATTATAAAATCTCAGTGAAAACGGATCTTTTTTTAATTTATTTTGTATCTATAAAAACAACATGGTATCTTACTCTCATACAACAAACAATTCTTACATAGAATATTATATGCAAAAGACACGCATATATTGAAATACAGGCAGACAGGTATTCAAATTTAACAATATAAAGGGGACATATTATAAACATTCTCACATTGTTATTAATTGTGCATATAGGTTTTCTGGTAGTTACCCATACTGTAAAATAAGACAACCCAGTGAATTTTTGTGGGGTGCCTTAGTCCGAAAACACTTCATTCAACAAGACATTCAGAATTGGATCCCCTTCCCATAACCATTGCAGACTCCTTAGAATATACCCCCCCCATGCAGGGGCGGACTGGGACAAAAAATCAGCCCTGGAAACTGACCCAGTCCGGCCACATGAAATGCCAAGGGGGGTCCCAGACCAGCACAGCATCCGTGATGTTTTTGGGGCAAATACTCCTCAGCACAGCCCCAGCCCGAACGTGGAGGTGCTCCGGTCTCTCCACGATGTCCCCAGGGTAATTCCTCCTCAGCACAGCAGCACACGACAGGTGGAAGCAGGCCTCCGCTACAGCAGAAACTGACAGGTGGAAAGCAGGCCCCAGCCCGAACGTGGAGACGGCCCGTCTCTCTCGATTTTCTCCAGTGCAAATCCTCCTCAAGCAGCACAGTACAGGTGGACGCAGGCCTCCGCTACAGCAGTACAAGACAGGCAGAAAGCAGGCCCCAGCCCGAACGCTGAGAACGTTCAGGCCACTCCGCAATGCCCTCGGTGCAAATCCTCCTTTCCACACCGGCGGAAGAGAGGCAGCCCTGCCCCTGACTTTCCACGCTCCGTGAGGCGGATGAGTAAAAGCACTGCCAGATGAGGTGCTCCTGCTCTGATCGACGCTCCTTCTCTGATCGACGCTAAATTCACTAGAATTCATCATGAAAATGAACATACTTCCAAATGAAGTTACTAGCTCAGCAGTCCAATTAATCTATAACCCCCCTTTATTACTTTTCATCTTACATTTCAGTTTGCTTCTGTTTCTTTTCTCTTTTTATTAAATGCAAGTGTGATTAAGAGAACTTCGCACCAGCTTTGAATAACTTGCTTTGGTCCATTGTTGGAAGTATCCACTTTGATTTAATGCATTTAATAAAGCAGTGGTTAGGGTACTTATGCCGATAGCATTTACTCTTCAAATATAAAAGTGGTGTCAATATGTGGAGATTTTTCGGCTGAACAAAACGTGTTATGTATAATTAATGTATGTTTGCCACAGATCTATTTTGAGGTAATACTCGGAAATCCAATGGAAAAACCCCATTTACCTTTTTGCAGAGGGGGAAAGTGCAAGACAAACTTCTGGATCGGTCCACTGCAGCACTAGTGCCATACTGTCATATGCTGGTAGTGGGCTGCAGGCTGTGTGATAGTGCCACTTAACCTGTTAGAGGAGGGGCTGGTTGACTTTGTGGCGTGCAAGCTGCATGACTCAAGGATTGGTTGTCCGTCCATTGGCTACTCGTGTTTGGTCCTGTCGGCCCACTAGGCCTTGTTCTGTGGGCCTAATACGGTATGTGTACTCAGTGGACTTGTTTTGCTGTGCTGCAGCACCTCCTTTCCCCCTTTGTCTGAAACCACAACCAAGTCTGCTCTGATTGGTTAGCTGACTGTCTCAGTTCTGATTGGTCAACCGCTTAGAGATTTCCCGTACCTCATGTTCAATGTGTTTGAGTGCTAGCCAATATGGGGAACTACATAGTGATGTCACTATGTTGAGGAAGTAAACAAAGGGGAGAGTAACTCCTTCAGGAGGGCACTTTGGGATTTTAACCTTTGCAGACCATTTACATGCATTAAAACCTATGTAACACACCACAGGAAAGGGAAGACCCAAAAAAGCAGAATAGGGCCTCTTTAAAATGTTTTGGTTAAAACCCTCTTATATCTGGAATGACATGAGGTAAAAACGTGTTGCTTTTAAGATTTGGCTTCTCTGACTGGCACTCGACGCTGCCCTCCTTCATATCTGAAGGGGAAACATTTGGAGTTGAAGAAGGAGAGAATGTGAGAGAGCAGGAGCGAAGCTGCAGCCTTACTCATGTGAATACCGATTTGGCTACAGCTTACCTCAGGGACGCCTGCAGCAAGCCAATTACCCAGCCTCAGTCACAGAGAGAGGAAGACAGAAACACAGATTGACTGAAGCAAATAATGTGTTTCAGCAGCAGCTTCAGCTCCAATTCCACCCTGTTATCCATGTACCACAAATCCTACTGACACCTGTCCCTCTTTCTCTTTCCCACTTTCCTGCATGCACCTTGATTCCACAAAACACTACAGGCTAGGAGTGCAGCGCCAGAAAGAGGAAGGAAGAAAAGGGTTAAAAGCGGCCGCTAAATAATCCCATTTACCTCTGAAATGTGAACCGCTGCTTTTATTCTTGACACACAGCACGTAGGCCTGGTTCAAGCCGAGTGGGTAGAATTGGCAAACGGAGTAAGCAGAGAGGGAGAGAGACGTGTTTTGAAATGAGGCTTGAAAGGCAGCCCAGTTTGCAGCTTAGGGAATCACTAAATGTCTGCTAGGAAAGGATGAAGGGAGAGATGAAAGAGTGGATAGCAGTCAAGTGGATGGAGGGAGCTGTAAAAAGGTACATATAAAGAAGGTGGCATAAAACTGCAGGAAGTGAAGAAAGAAAAGATGAAGGATGGTGGAAAAGGAGGCCATTTTCGCTCCTCAAAGAGGGGCAGGATGGATGTGTGAAATCCAGAGATGTGGAAAAAGCCCGCTGTGAAATGTTTCCTCAGCCTTCTCAGCAGTTTCTCAGCTCATTAGGAGGAGCAGGAAAAGGTAAAGTCCAGGCAGAATTCTTCTTTCCCTCTCTTTAATCTTTTTCTCTTTTCCTTCTTCACTTTCCAGTCTACCGTCTGTGTGCTGGGAACGTGTGGACATTTGGGCACAGTATTTAAATGGTGTATAAATATTGGCCTGAAATGTATTCTGATTACATTTTTTTTTTTAATTGGTCCTGCGAAGACAAATACATCTGTATGCCGTTTGATATTTGGCTCTTAAAGACGATATGGAGGATGAGATGTAGAAACGGTCCCTTTTTCTTGTTTTTCTTTAGGTGATGCAGAGCTGGATGCTGTCTGTGAGGCCTGCCTGCCCTACCTCAGCTGCAGACAACCAATTAGACTGCAGGAGGCTGCCATTAGGTGAGCTATGTCCTTCTATATCCTGCTAGATAATGCCCTTTTCTACTTTATTGAATTCAATAAACTGCTGTATTAACTATTTACTTCACTGGTTAGGAGTTAACAGATAAAATAGAAAGAAAAATAAATACATTCAAAAACATTTTTTATCGTGTTAATTACAATACAAATACATAATTCATTAGGATTCATTACACGTTAGAAAAACAGAATATTTTAAAAAATACACGTGTGGTGTGAGAAATCCGCTGTGTTTTCATTTTGTTATAACATCTCCGTTTAGCTTTGATCATATCTGAATCATTGCCATGAAGTCACACTTAGCTAAAGCATCGACAAACACACAGTGTCGCTGTGATCACCTTCTGTATAATGTCTGCTCCACATACAGTATGTCTGTATGTCGGTATTCTTAGTGCTGCTTTCACATAGCGACATATTTCAACAAAAAAAGAATACTGAGTCTATCGTTGAAGCCATCCATCCATCTTCTCCCGCTTATCCGTGGTCGGGTCGCGGAGGTAGCAGTTCCAGCAGAGAGCCCCAAACTTTATTTTCCCTGGCCACATCAACCAGCTCTGACTGGGGGATCCCAAGGCGCTCCCAGGCCAGCGAAGAGATATAATCCCTCCATCTGGTTCTAGGTCTACCCCTTGGTCTCTTCCCAGCTGGACGTGCCTGGAACACCTCCCTAGGGAGGCGCCCAGGTGGCATCCTAACTAGGTGCCCGAACCACCTCAACTGGCTCCTTTCGACGCGAAGGAGGAGCGGCTCAACTCCGAGTCCCTCCCTGATGACCGAACTTCTCACCTTATCCCTAAGGGAGACACCAGCCACCCTGCGGAGAAAACCCATCTCGGCCGCTTGTACCCGCGATCTCGTTCTTTCTGTCATGACCCATCCTTCATGACCATAGGTGAGGGTAGGAACGAAAATGGCGCGGTAGACAGAGAGCTTTGC
>NW_011354621.1:0-1756 GCF_000735185.1 Notothenia coriiceps
TGTGTGTGTGTGTGTGTGTGTGTGTGTGTGTGTGTGTGTGTGTGTGTGTGTGTTTGTGTGTGTGTCTTTACGCTTGCTAAAACTAAAATACTAAATTACTTTATAGTTCATACTCCAGCAATTACCCAACTTTCCAAAGCTCTGTCTATGGTCAAAGGTCAGGAGAAGCGTTCTGATTGGACGACATAAATACGCTCTTAATTGTTTTTAAATTACAGACGGCTCCTCAGCAGATCTGTCGAAGCGGGAGACAGAGCTGTAAGTGATTTGTCTTTTTCTGTTTCTCTGCCCGACCGCTCCGCTGTGAGTACGTTATAATGACCGGTTGGACGACTTGAATATGATTCTGATTACGGTGCGTGGACAGCACTCTGTGTTTTGTGTTTTCTCCCAGACAAACTCGCTCAAATAAAGTCCTCTGGTTGAGTAACGCAGTGTGAGAAAGTCCAACATCTCAGCCTTTTAAAGATGAATGTGACCGGCTGCTTTTATATCATCTCCTTTGGATTTAACATAAATAAATGTACATCCTTTCAGAAAATCTTCCACAGGGTGACTTTTAATACTTACAAACTGTTCAATAAAAGAGTCCTCTCCTGCTGATGTTCAGGTGTATCAGTATGTAGTTTCTCTACTTTAAAGAGTCCTCTCCTGCTGATGTTCAGGTGTATATCAGTATGTAGTGTCTCTACTTTAAAGTAGAGACACTACATACTGATATACACCTGAACATCAGCAGGAGAGGACTCTTTAAAGTAGAGACACTACATGCTGATATACAACTGAACATCAGCAGGAGAGGACTCTTTAAAGTAGAGACACTACATACTGATATACACCTGAACATCAGCAGTTCAATATTAATATTCCTTATGTCATATATTTATGTATATGTATATTTGTATATATAATATCTTGTCAAATCCAACATGTATATTTTCCTTGTTTTTTTCTAGTTTTGTTTTTCTTGTAAAATGCCTTGTCTTTTATGCTGTAAAAAAACAAAACAAATTGGGATCAATAAAGTACCATCTTAAAGTATATCTCTTATACATGATTGCCTCTTCATTGGATTATTATCGGATAGGGTAATAACTTGATGAATAACTACTGAAAGCAGAAGTCTGGGGCAAATAATTGCAAGTCTCTTCAGTGCGCATGTCACAAAATTATTTAAAAAAAGCAAAATTCGGGAAAAAAACTCAGATTTGAGATGCATTATGGGACATGTAGTTTATGGGCAACGTGCTTCTGTATATAATAGTATAATAAACGATTCTTTGCAAGCTCTTGTGGGGCCGCATGAAATGAAGTCACAGGCCGGATTTGGTCCACGGGCCTTGAGTTTGACCCCCCTGCTCTAAACGGACGCTGACAGATGGCACCATGTGTGCAGAGTGCAATAAAACATACACGTTTACACACGTCTGTGTTTTGTTTTTATGTTAACCTTCATTTCTGCCTGGTGATAACTGCTGGAGCCGGGACTTCAGCTTTTATTCAGAACCATGCTTGGAAACAAGAGCAGATTGCGCCTTTTGGCACCGCGCTGTCAGTCAGAGAGAGCTTAATTACACAGTGTGTTAAACTCTGCAGGAGACCACACACACACACACACACACACACACACACACACACACACACACACACACACACACACACACACACACACACACACACACACACACACACACTACTACTACTACTACTATATAGTATACGTACTAACGTAACGTTAACGTTACGTTACGTACGT
>NW_011354622.1:0-3986 GCF_000735185.1 Notothenia coriiceps
CAGTCATTAAAAGAAAGAAAAAAAGCGATTATTAAATGCGATTATTCATTGACTTTGAAAACATCCATTTATTTGAGAAAAAAAAATGTGAACAGTATGTTTTTAACAGTTGATTACCCTGAACTTTAAGTATAATTCAACTGAAAAACCAATATAAAAAATATATATTTTAAATTAAAAAAAATAGTTTTATTTCGATTATGTTGTTTTCATAATTGTTGCAAGCCAACATCGTAATTGCGATTAAATTACGATTAATTGAGAAGCCCTACTGTGTTGTAAAATGATTGCAATATCCCCCACCCCATGTTTATGGAGTAACAAATTCATTCAAGTCTTAACGACAGAGCCTGCTTGCATTATTTCATGAGAATAAATATACTCCATAACTCAAATCATAATGTAATTTCCATCTGAATGAAAACAAAAGCTAACATAATCATTTGTCGCCCATCTGTCTGCAGCTGAGGATTTCTCTCAGTGTGTTGAAGTGACATATTGTGGTAAATATAGCACTGAATAATGAAGCAGAATAGATACATTTTAGATTTCCCCTCAAGCAATGAGTTCCGGAAATGTGGTTTCACAAAATAAATCTCAACAAGAAAACAGGTGCTTAGGATGCCGCTCACACATCAATTCATTACATGGTTAAGTCATAAATATAGTTTGATTTCTATAGCTCAAAGGCAAGTAGTCAAAAAGGCTTCAGTTTGCTGCGTTTTCCCTTCCCTCTAATAACGGCACGTTGGAGAGTCATGTGAAGGAAAATGGCAGAGGATCACAGACCCGCTCAGCTGAAATTAATTCACCCTGTTCCTCCTCATTAGTGGAAGCAAATCACCTAAAAATCATAATTACGATCTGCTGGCAATGAGAAGCTGGAAGTCCCGAGGACAGGGGCGGGTTCCTGTTATGAAAGAGGGAGGTCTGCTGGATTAATCTTCTTAGACAAGTTTTGACAGCTCGGCACAAAGTCGAGTCCAAAACAAACTCAAAGAAGCGGGCCTTCATATCGTATTCCAAGTCAAGTCAACTTTATTTGTATGGTCCGATATGAAATATGACTCGGAGGGGATTTACAAGCCCAGAATATGAACCCAGCTCAAGGTCTCAACAAAAGAGCTCCCAAAATACTCAAATCCTACTCCTCAGAGGGCCAGGGCTGCAGACCAAGGAGCGAACGTGTAATTGGATTAAGAGCCAACAAGAGGATTATAACAGGTCTAATAATACTGTTGGATTAGACATCCAATTTAACCTGAGAAATATATCCAGGAAAGGAGGGATAACTTAATAAGTCCAATCACATGCTGGAATCAGTTATTCCTATTGTTTCTAATGCAGGTCAGAGGAGGCGCGGAGACATATTACTGGATTAACCAATACAGTAGTGCAGGAATAAATCCTAAACCTAGAAATGAGTTAGCATGTTGGCACTTCTTGGCTCCGTGACTATTAAATGTTGTCATGACCTACAGTAGCTGCCTTGAGCTTAGCAGCGGTCACGAAAAGTCATGCAACCATCATGTGATACATTTTTCACATGAGCTATCTAGCATTGATTGCAGTCATGCTGACAAACATGTTAATAACATAAAAGTTTGTTTGCATCAGACATATCATTTTTTTTATCCCATTGGCTTTTTGTCGAGGGTGCCAACTCAATGCTAACTTTGGAATCTGCCTACAAAAAAAGTAATCAATGCACTACTATATTGTGAAAAACGTACTATCCCATGTCAATGGACCTCCCGGATATTGCTCTTTGTAGGATTCTCTTCATATTATGTTTATAGATCCAAAATCAACACCACCATAGATAAAACATTGTCCTTTTTTATCCAGTGTAAAGCTTAGACCTCGATCTAATGTGATAATGTCATTTCGCAGATAATGTGCGGTGCGACACTGCATGACAACGTGCGGTTTGCCCGAGGCTTCACGTAAAGATGGGCATATTTGTAACAAATGCGCATAGTTCAAATAACTTTTGGAGGGTTGAGAAATATTTGGCTAATTTGACTACATTTAGAAATCTTTTGGAACATTGTGTTTTTGTGTTAATTGTTCTACTTTTACAAATAAGTTTGGTTCCATGACTTGCAAAGCCTTTGAGCTCAGTTTGTACAGACTTTGAGCTTTTAAGAACACTTCAAGTGATTACTTTACAATAAGAAAAAATACTAATGTAGACTGCGGACCGTTTCTTTAGAGTGCAAAGGGTTAATGGCTGAGTTCAAGCCATGCAGCACATTCGATCGTACACTCCCATTAAACAGTCCTCATTAAAAACAAAGTTTCCGAAATAACCTTTTTCTCCCCTCGGCTCTAAAAGTCTAGCGATAAGGGAAAAGCATCATGGGGCAGCCGCACAGATCCAGTGTGTAACATGCTGGCAGTGATAGATAAGACACATGGGACCCAGAGATAGCAGCAGACTGACTCTGACCCATCACACATCCTGGGGGTCCGGACCTGGCAGATGTTCTGCAGGTTCTGTGTGTGCAGAGGGTACGAGCTGGCCACTTAAAGTCTGCAGAATCCTGAGAGAGGAACTACAGAGTCAAACTGCATCAGCTATGAGTCATCGGAGAAAATAGGTTGCTCAAAATAACGAGCACAGATTTGGTGACTCTTGGCTTCTAAATAGCTCATCTTTCACGGTACATTAATGCTCTTATAGCATTGCAATGGCGACGGGAAAATATTAAAGGGCCTTTAAATACACCACTGTGAACAGCTTTTATTAATAGTATTAATGTAATGTACTTCAACTTACAGATCACTGATTATCCTTTGAATGGAAAAGTGTTTTTTTGTGTGAGTTTTTTTTAATTGGGCCAAGACTCTTTTTCTTTATGCCAACATTTTATTCAAGGGTTATATGGGTTGCATTTTGGGACCCAGGGACTCTCTGGATGCACTTTTAAGTGCATCTTTATAAAGAAACGACAGAAGCGGATGGTTAAAAATGCTGTTTCCACTGCATGATATGGCTCTGCTCAACCGGACTAAAGTGACTGCAGGAATTCTCAGCTTTCATGACATCATATCAAAGTGCCCCTCACTTAATCCTTTCTTCTGCAACCAAACAAAGAGAAAAGGCTGGACTTAGTCAATTTTACTCAGGGTCTACAACATGGCTTTGCCAAAACATAATTGCAGTGGCAAATTACGCTAGCTTGGCTATTTGTCATCTCTTGCAAATTATGTTAGTTTAGTTAAGTGTTTTTTTTATCTTTCTCTAGTGATTTTCCCCTTTAATTTTGAATAGTAATCTTTCCTCTCGTTTCAGATACTCTGACCTCCCTTCCTTGTGTGTCTCCCACTCCTGTGATTGTCGACCACGCCCCTGATTGTTTCCACCTGTTCCCCATTACCTGGTGTATTTGTTGTCCTCGTCTCCCTCTGTCCTGTGCCAGTTCGTTTCGTTTCTTGTGACAGTCTACCGGCGTATCATGCCAGAAAGAATCCCAAGCAGAGCTTTGAGCCAGGTCTTGTCTAAGTATTCTTATATTCATGCTCCTAGTGTTTTTCCTCATTGAAGTGATTTTGTTTTGTTAGTGTTTTTTCCTTATCAAGAGCGACTTTGTTTTGATACTGTTTTTCCTCGTTAAGAGTGATTTCGTTTTTGTTTCCCACTGTCGTTGAGTTTTGGTTTGAATAAAACCTTTTTTGTAAAAACCTGTTTGAGTCGTGCAATTGAGTTGAAACCCGTTTATTCAGTCGTAACAAATATGTTCAAATGTTGTTTCCAATGAATTCCCTGTGTTTCTGTCACACGTATTGCTTTGCCCAGTGTGCACATGAATCTTTCAGCTGTAGCGTTAGCTTGAAGCCAAAGCGGTGTGATCCGGCGATGATGAAATCCTAAGTAGTCTGCAAACTGAGAGAATTGGCTGCTGTTGAATGGGGGGCCATTATCAGTTTTTACCACTCTGGGGATTCCAAACATAGAGAAAACTTTGTCCATGACTGGGATG
>NW_011354623.1:0-2680 GCF_000735185.1 Notothenia coriiceps
CAGCTGTTCTGCACAGACGGTCTGAGACCAACAACTCACCATCCACCCTCACACACACACATAGACACATACATCACACACACACACACGCATACACGCATACACGCACACCAACGCACACACACACACACACACACACACACACACACACACACACACACACACACACACACACACACACACACACACACACACACACACACACACGTTCTTCTTACAGGTGTGTCGTTTATGCTTGATAATGAATGTATAATTTGCTTAAAGGCATGCGAGTGTTTCTTTCTGTAGCCTACCTTTCATCCAGTCCACCACCTGACTCGTGCTCCATTTGCTCACCGGTTCCATCACCAGCGCCATCGAGGAAAACTTTGCGCCGACTCTCCGTCGCGCCCAAGCGATGATGTTAACCCAAAACAAAGCTCTGTCAGCCGGGCACCCTCCCGCCCTCTTGCCTCACTCCCTCCGCAGCCAGGTGACACCTTAATAACACTATCCCGGTGTGATCCTCCGGCCCGTCGCTCAGCCCGGAGTCGTGTCCCGTTAACGCGGCGCAGCCCTCAGTGCGGGACAGTCCGGGCGTGTGTGCAGCGGACTCCAGTAGGCTACATTCCCCTGCTCGATACAGTCTGACATGTGTCTCGTCCCCTCTTTTCTTCCCGCCTTCCCAGTGCGCCAAACCGTTCCCCTCGCAGTGTGTATGCGAATGAGTGTGTGTGACATAGAGAGAGGAGCGTGTGTAGGTGTGTGCGCAGCCGGTCCGTTACCGACAGCAGCAGAGTAGGATAGATAAGTCACAACGGACTCAACAACTCTCCCTCTCTCGCTCTCCCTCTTTATAGATATGATTAAACCATGCACGCGCCCCGTGGGTGGCTTCGCGCGCACATCAGTTCCCTCTCGAGCGATATGGGAAATGTGGGAAATATATTCTCAGAAGATGTTTAATCAGGCCGTGAGTGTATGAAAAAGGTACAAAATATATATGTGTGTGTGTGTCTGTCTGTCTGTCTGTCTGTCTGTCTGTCTGTGTGTGTGTGTGTGTGGGTGCGTGCGTGCGTGCGTGCGTGTGCGTGTGTGTGTGTGTACATCTAGGGACTGCTTCTGTTGCAAAACTTGATGCCTCCATTTCTCTACCTTTAAACCATTTCCTTGTGTCCACTTGAGGGCAGTGGTAGCAAATTGATATGGCTAATATGTTAGCAAGATTTGCCCATGGGACACATCCAGCAGGTAGAGAGCTACATTATCATAATTTCAACCGGTGTTTGTCCAACTGATAAGTGTGATATTCACCTTTTTACACCTTTTGACTCCTGACACTAGTGGTGAGAGTGAAACAGTTAAGTTGCTGAACAGCTAAACAATGAGCTGAACCTCAGTATAAAGCTGGAGGCAGCCAGCTGCAGATTCAGGTGATTCAAAATATTAACTAAATAGTCTAATGTTGACATATTACTTATTTAAGTGTTCACTGTATCAGAAAGTCACTTATGGTATTTACCTAATACCTGAAATCTACATTTCATGCTCTACTTGAAAGGAATAAAGTCATGCATGGTCCCTCGACAATGAAGGATAAGCCTGGATTCCCACATTTTCCTATAGTGGTATCATTATTTAAATATCTAAACGTTAAGGTAACATTTCTTAATACAATCCTAAGAGAAAATCCATGATTACGGAATTGCCTCAACACTGCTTTTAACGCTGGAAAATGCGTTATGCTTGTGCAAAACCACCATGGATAGGCACATAGTTAGAATGAGAGCTGTGCAAAGCAGCCATTATATAGCCAGTTGGGGTAATATACAAGCAGTGTTGCCGACATCATTTAAATATATATGTAGCAAGCCATAGACCCACACATCATTAGTACATTTGCATATTGGTAAAGTGATTTCACATCATATGCTGAAGCAGAATGGTTAAGTGGGTTGAAGCAAAAAGGAGAGTGAGAGACCACTTGCCGAGCTGCGTACTGTGATAACTCAGAGTATAAAGCATGGAAAGGATTACATTATAGTATATAACTCACTTTGTTCCATGGTCTGAATAAGTTGCTGACATTTCTGCTATGGCTTTCTGGAAATAAAGCCGCACTGTACCATCAATTGAAGGTACAATATGCTGAGAATTACAGCCTCTTAAATCCACTTAGTGCTGTGTAGTAGTCTTGTTAGATGATGTTTTAAGTATTTGGTCTTCATTTTTTTAGCGAAAGTCAAAAAGTAGATCACTGAAAAAAACAAAAACATTGACTTTAATTAAATGTATTAGGTCAATACATTTCACATAACTCTATTAGGCAGTTCAAAGCAATAACACTGAGTTGAACCTATTATTTCCATTACAACTTAATATGATGTTTTAAAAAGTAGTTTCGTTTTATTTTTCTGTTACAGCAGAAATGTTTCCTGTAAAGTATTTGTTCACATATTAATGTTTGCCAGTTGGTTGTTAAGCCAACATATTGTAGTAAATTGATCATATAATCAAAGTGATTTAGACATTATTAATGTAATTAAATCAGTAAGGATGCATTGCCTGAGCTATATGAGCTATTAATTCATGAATGGTATTTCTGAATAATTTACCTGGGAGACCCTCATATATTCAGGTAGATGAATGCACAGATGCCATGAAGCAGTGTCAGAATGAGGATGGCTACAGTTTCCCTTCC
>NW_011354624.1:0-9369 GCF_000735185.1 Notothenia coriiceps
TGTTAGAGTTTTACTCGCTACAGGGTGTACTTTGAGGGTTTGTGACTCTGCAGACCGTTTACATGCAGAGAAACCTTCATAACACACAAGGGGACGGGTCAGAACCAGAAAAGCATATGATGGGACCTCTAATATCGTTACAAAGTAAAAATGTTGCAATTGCTGTTTCTCATAAAATATGGAGACTGTAGTTATTCTTTGCATAAGTGATGCAGCAGTAAATCCCAGGTCTAAAAAAACACTATCACTGACAACATTAGTGGGCTATACATTGATTACAGAGTAACTTTGACACAAAATGTGCTGCAATGTAATCATATTGGACAGTTATATGCCAATGTACGTCCACAAACGATTAAAACAATTGCTGCCCTTAATCTCAGACCCAACAACATTGGAAAACACCAAAGATCCCCTTTAACAACTGGGTAATACATGGATTTAAATTAAAATATCATTTTCTGTAAAAACTGCATATGACGTTTTGGTAGGATGTCACACAAGATTTCGGGATTTATTTCCAATAAAAAAAAGGACCTTTAACGAATCACGAGTTCCTCTGTAGTCCTCCTGTAGGTAGCACTGTAAAAGCTGCACACTCTGGTGCTCATCAAGACACTGCAAAAATGATAAACAAATAGCAAATAAATGCACCACCAAATGACGACAGTGAATCACATCATTTACGTAACAGAATTGTTTCTTACCAATAGTTTACTGATCCTCAGACCAAAATCCTTCAATGGTTGTGCAACGTCTTTGTCCTCCTTCACTTTCCCAGCAGAGGACGAGCTAGAACAAGAGATGATGATAACTATCCTTTCTGTTGTTACGAAGTGTTGATTTTATGTAAGGATCAAAAAGAATTACAACATACCTGGGTGGCTTGTAATAACATAGACCTTGATGCAGTCTGTCCCAGTGTCTGTCGAGCTCTGCCTCTATCTGAGCCTGTCAAACATTTCATGATAAGCATAAAATCGCTTCTCATTTTATGTACCGTCGTTTATTACAAATGCAAAAATCGAAGTGCTGACAGGAGCATTTGAAACCTCCTCAAGACAATACTTTAATTGTTTTAACTGTTTGGTAGAAGAACACTCTTGAATATATACTGTACAGTGGAAGGTTTGGCAAAAAATACATACCGGCTCTCGCAATGCAGATCTTCCCAGCAATATGGTATGTAATTCTCGACTGCTCCTAAGAGAAAAATGATTATATATTTTAGTAAATACATTAATGTATATTACAAAAAGGCAAGGCAAGCTTATTTATATAGCACCTTTCAAGACAAGGCAATTCAAAATGCTTTACAAAAAGGAAAGAAGGAAAAAGGTGTGTTCCGCCTTAATAAGGGCAACGACACATGTATTTGTATGTATTCATCAACATGTCCATACATTTGTAAACTGTAGTGACATAGGTGGGTTGAAAAGGACTTGAAAGGTAGGTGTTTCAAAACAGATGGTCAGATTATATTTGTTTTAATACTGCACAGCTGTTCCACTTCTATTCATATATACTGTATATTTGTTCACAGTAATTTGTTGATATACTTTTCATATTTCCTTTAATGTGTAGTTACATTTCACAACTTCAGATTTGTACTTTATATTTCACTAACTGTGTTAATGTATCACCAGTATACAGCAAAGCTGAAAACCTACTTGACAATAAACTATAATCTGATTCTGATGTCATAAAACTGGTGTTAATATAGTTTATTGTTAGAATCACCAAATATGTAATCAAGGTAGATAGATATATATATAGATGGATACTTTATTCATCTTAAATTGGGAAATGTTTGGGAAATTATCACAGGAGCAGCGTTGTCAAGCATTACACACCATTTAAAATGTTTAGTAAGATACAAATATAATAAAATAAAAAAGTAACATTAGCAAATGTGTACATATTCACAGTAGGAAAATAAATTTATCTCTAGATTACTAAATAATACCCAATATATACATCAGTATTTGATCTGTCAAGTATTCAAATTAGGTACTTGACAGATCAAAGTATTTTATCCGATATCAGAATCCGATAAAAAAAATAGCTTCAACAGTATAAATAGTGTAGAAATCTAACAATTGACATTATACATTGAATATTGTCCTATTTTACTATCACATTAGTCATTGTCCTGTCTATGCAAACACTAACGTTGTTAGCCTCTTTCCTTTTGTCATAACTATTCCTTTTAACCGTAACATAGAAACTTGAGTCTGCTGCTCAAATTAAACTTTATTTATTAGAGTTTATGGTTTAAGAGTGAACTTCCCAGACATGCTGT
The DNA here is from genome assembly GCF_000735185.1 of Notothenia coriiceps. Classification (NCBI taxonomy): domain Eukaryota; kingdom Metazoa; phylum Chordata; class Actinopteri; order Perciformes; family Nototheniidae; genus Notothenia; species Notothenia coriiceps. Next base: position 2,303 of record NW_011354624.1, read on the forward strand.
TGTTGTCATGCGGCTGACACACGCTGAAAAGCCATTCAAATGTTCAACTGCTAGCACATGCTAAGCTAAGTTAGCATGGCGCTAACAACTCAAAAGGAACACACCGAAAAATATAAATTCCACCAACAATATGGTTTGTTAAACGGACATATTCTGTAGAATTTTTTTCTCGCTGGGACGTTTTTATAAACTATTTAAACAATAACGCAGACGTTAGCTAAAGTTGGCTGCTAACTGCCTACCTGACGCTCATCTCGGATTCCGCCATCTTCACTCCTGACCTGCGATTGGTTGTTGTGCTGGGTCGTCATTACGGTCGTCACCAACTCCTTCTTCGATAATATTTCTGGAGTTACCAGAATACACACACTGCCATCTTGTGGAGAGAAATAATATTGAAGTACGACGATTTCCAAACGCATCATTAAATTCTCTTAAATTAACACATTTAACACAAATTATAAGACATCGTTTCTCCTAAATTAAGAAAAAAGTAGGTTAATACTTAGAGGCTCCTCTAAAACCTTTATTAGAACATGGGAACACTTTCAGGACGTGCATGACTCCTTACCGGATCCAATCGTTCTTATTATACATCCATGGATCCATGGATGAATTAAGAATACAATGGGATTCCTGGGTGCGATAGTACAGCAGTGAGTGCTTCATTTTTGGCTTAATTGAGTGTTCGTGCATGTGTTATTCACGTATTTTACTGAACTGAATTATAATATCAATAAAAACTTACAAAAAACACCATATACAGGGAAAGTAGGTAGGTAGGTGCTGTACCATCAAGTAAAGACAAGGGGAATACATAACAAAAGTGAGCATTTAAGCTAATTCAAATGTGCGATAAAACCAATAAATCAAAAACAAGGTTATATTTTGAATATAGAAATGAATACTCGAAGGCACAAGAAAGATCATGGTAAATAATAATAATCATAATCATAATCATAATAATAACAATAGGTAATCATATTTTTTAAATACAGAAATAAAACAATAAAAGCACAAGAAACCTGTAAAACCTGTAGAATTCAGGTATAAAACACATTTTATTAAAAACTATATATTTTTGATGGATACAATTCACTGTATGCGCTTTCTTAAAATCACAATATTCAAACAATTGATTTAATAAAATAAACACACATTAAAAACAAAGCAAACCAGGCCTTTAAGAGATATTTTTACGGCTGCATCACGTGACCCGGCTGTCAAATATGGCCCCTTCCTTCTGCGTTTGAGAGCAGACAGCTGACAAAGGAAATACATCTGGTAAAAGGACGGCACCGGCTCGTGTAACCACGCTCCTTCGTCCAGATATCCCTCCACCTATGAGGTACGTATGCTCGTCTTCGTGAACGTTGGTTTTATTTCCCGCCCTGCAGCGGTGGTTGTAAACGCCTCTGTGTCGTTCTGATAACTCGGCTGTTTTTCTCTGAGCGAGGTTGCAGCATCCTTGGCTCGCCGAGTGGACGAGTTTCTCCCTTTGCTGAGGGCTAGCGCGGCTTTATTAGCATGGATGTTACGAATGACTGGAGGATATTTCAGTGTGTCCGTCTTATGTGCTGTTTACAAGACCTTCATAGATGATTTAGCCCCAGTTGGAAGACCATTCAACGTATGGACGGGTGTTTGACCTGGTTAGTGGGCCCCTGGGCCAGAGCCCTGCTTAAATGTAATGTTATTGCCTGGGCACAAGTCAGAATGAGACGCAAAACTACGAAAATTATCATAACAATACACAAAACAACCAGAAAAAGACAGTATACAACCAGAAATAAACGCAAAATGACCACAAAGAGACATACAATAACCAAATTAGCAAGTTTGCAACCATTACAACAAATACAGCTTAGAAAGACCATGCCTTTCTCATGGGGCCTCATTCATACCATGTGTGTGCATTTCACACTGTCTGGTTGAATGTTCAGTGTGGCCATAGTTCATGGCAGAAAGCAGAAAAAGCAGGGGCAAGGTTCACTTTCAGGATAGGATGACTCATGAAGAAACGGATCATAAAAGGATAGTTGGTGAAGAATTTCAATTTGTAGTTTCAAATTCAGATGAAACCAATAGCTACTGTCCTGTTTATTACACATTATTATAGTAATTATTATAATATTTATTATTATTACTGGCTCCTATATCTTAGACAACTCAACTACTGTAATAAATCTGTAAATAACTGTGCGATATATACGTATATATATACTTCCACTTTACTACTGTTACCTGGCTGCTATCACACTACTTTATACCTTCTACAAAAGAATACTGTTACTGGTACTTTTTGTTGTCCATCCATGGATGTGTATTTTTGAAAATTGTATTTTGTGTTATTTCTATTTGTTTCTTTAATATTTTATGCATGCCTCTTAATTATACTTTTTTATAATGCTTTACTTTCCCTATAACAATGTAAGCCCCCCCTCTGTGAGAAAAATAAAGGTATTCTGGTTCTGATTATTATTATGATATGAATAAGAAAAGAAATCAGACATGAATTGTTTACGTCACCAGATGTGCCGTATCGTACATCCTGTACCAATAATTGGAACCTCACTGATTTATATTTCCCCCCCTTTTCTATCCTTAGCAAATGAAAAATAGCTGCCATATGATGTGTCAGCGAGAGGAAGTGACCGAAGAAGGCCTTCAATGTTGCAGACCATCTGTTCCAGACCCTCCCTCCCTCCCTCTCTCCTCTCCTCCTCCCCCTGCAGCCATGCAGATCAACCCGGCGTACGTGGAGTCTGCCGTGGTTCTGGCCATGGTGCTGTGCGTCCACACGGCCGTGTGGAACCAGCACTCCTGGTGCATCGTGGCCCTCTTCATCCAGGCGTTCTACGTGCAGCACAAATGGGACCGTCTTCTCCGAGCGGGAGGCGCCGTGTTCCAGTTTCGCCCCTCGGCAAACAGCGGCATCGTGCCGGCCTCCATGGTGATGCCTCTGCTTGGCCTGGTGCTGAAGGAAAAGTGCTCTGCCTCTGGGAACGTCTACTTTGAACGCTTCTCCATGGTGGTTACCATTACTGGGATGATGCTCGCTCTGTTTCTGTCCCTGATCGCACTGGGAATCACCAGACCAGTACCCACAAACACATGCGTGATCGCGGGTATGGCAGGAAGTGCCATCCTCTACACCACCAAACAGACGCTGACCGTTTCAGAGGTCATCGAGGTCTTGGAGGTGCTTCTGATCTTCGTTTATCTCAGCCTGATAGTGCTTTACCTCCTGCCTCGCAGCTTCACCCCCGGCGAGGCGCTCCTTATCGTCGGGGGAATCAGTTTGATCGTCAACCAGCTCATCAAGCGCTCCCTGAACCTTGCAGAGGTCAAAGGTGATCCTGTGAACTACTTCCTGCCAGTTATTGTTGTAGGCTCGCTGCTGCTGGGGGTTTTCTTCGCCCTGCTCTTCTGCTTCATGGAGTCGGAAACCTGGGTGTCGTCACTTTTCTTCCACATGATGACCGCCGTCCTGGGTCTGGGGATCCTCATGCCGTGGCTCTCCTTGTTCATCGGCAGGCATCCGCTCATGTGGCTGCTGGACTTTGTGACTTTGAACGACAGAAGGCTGTGTCTGCTCGGGTACTGGCTCTTTCTGGTTGCCGTGGCCACTTGCGTTGTGCTGCACCAGAACTACCAGCGCCAATCCGGGTCCAAGAAACACCAGGCCTCGACGATTGTGCGGAAGTACTTCCATCTCATCGTGGTGGCTACGTATGTTCCTGGGCTGATCTACGACAGGCAGCTGCTCCATGTGGCGTCTGTGGGCTGCTTGGCGGTTTTCTTGTTCCTGGAGTACGTGCGTTATTTCCGGATCATGCCGTTTGGTCAGCTCCTCAGGCAGCTCCTCACTTTGTTCCTCGATGAGCGGGACTCGGGGCCTCTTATCCTGACCCATGTTTACCTGCTGATAGGCATGTCTCTACCCTTATGGTTGTTCCCGGGACCCTGTGCTCCACATGGGGTCCTCCCCGGGGCAGGAGGCCTGGTGCCTTACGCCGGGGTTTTGGCCGTCGGGGTGGGGGACACGGTGGCGTCTATTTTCGGGAGCACCATGGGAGAGATCCGTTGGCCCGGCACTAAGAAAACCATGGAGGGAACTGCGACGTCTATTTTTGCCCAGATTATCGCCGTGGCCATGTTCCTTATCTTCGACGGGAGCATCAATCTGAACTCCACCTACTCCTGGATCGTGGGCTCCATCTCTCTGGTGGCCATGCTGGAAGCCTACACCTCTCAAATAGACAACCTCCTCCTCCCCCTCTACCTCTTCATCCTGCTGCAGCTTTGATGGGAGAGATGAGAAACAAAAACAGACTCTTCCTGCTCTCCTCAGCTCTTTCCAGGGGGAGAAAGGAAGATGATTTGGGGGGCGGGAAAGTTTGAGTAATTTGGAAAAATATAAATTTAGTAACAGAAATCCCTTTGTCAGTTGACTGATCAGCACAAGACAAGAAAGGTAACAGACTGACAGCCGGATAAATGTAATGTCAACAAACAAAGGGGGCACAAAATAATTCAATAGTAAAGAGCTGATAGGAAAATGAGAAACGTTTTAGCGATCCATTTTTAATCAGTTGCTCCTGTCTTTATGATTTAAGGACCAGTACAAATCTTTCTGAAGTTCTAAAAAAAAACTATATTTATCAGTGAAACAGCTGGAAAAAAAGGTTCTGTGGCGAAACATTTCCACAGATAAGGAACAAGAACCGTCAATTTTTTTGTACCCGTCCTTTTTTGTATCTGTTCCATGGGAGAAAAGCATTTGGATCAGACGAAGAGAATGAATAACGAGATACATTGTGTTCTCACTTTCCTATCAGGTCTCCCGTGACATTAGAATCTGCGGCCCTCAGATCACAAGTCATTTCTATACCAGTTACTTTAAGGAATAAGACGAGCATCGCAGAATACATGACACCAAACCTCCTGAATTATGCAACAGGGGATTAGCAAAGTGGAAAAAATGTCCTTAAACACTTCTGGACGGTATAGATGCTGCTAGCGGCACATTACGAATCACCAATGATCAATATCTTGTTCCCCTTTTGCTAATGGATACCTTTGTATTGCCTTTGAAGAACATTATTTAAAGTTAGCGTAGTCTTTTTCTTAATGTTATTTTGTCTCTCCGACGGCAATATGAAGGAATACTGCTGAGAGTATTTGCCTTAAGAAGTATATTTTCTATCACACATTATGTAGATGAACGCATGGCAGTCCCTCTCTTTATAAGGGCTGATTTATACTTCATCTACTTTGCTCTAGCATGACACTAATGTGATATCGGTAACATGTACACAGGTATTCTGCAGTATGGTTCTCTTTGAGGTTTGATGGGACCCATTTAAAGGTACACTTAATATAAATATTTCCTCTGAGGATACTGAGCCTTCATAAACCTTGCATATTGTCGGAGTTTGTAGATGTGCTTTGGTCAAAAATGATGTACAAAGACCTTTTTCTTTTTATTAACTTTCATTATGCTTTACATACATATCCTCGTCAGGTTTAATCTCATCGTTTTGGATGAGGATGCTTCAGATTATAACCTGAAACATGTTTTCAGCATGAATTCATTAACAGCCTTATGGTATTTGATCATCTGTAAGAGTTATTTGGTGTTTTTTTTATTTATTAGCATGATACTACTGTTGTTTTTACCATCATCCTTACATTTTTTTTATGTAATATTGCATGTTGAGTGCATCACAAAGGTACATACAATTGTTATGCCTCCTATTTTAGTACACACAGAAAAGAGTCTGTGTGACTGATGGTGAACACACACACACACACACACACACACACACGCCTTTTGGTTTCACAGTTTAATTTTAAAATGGACAAAAAAGGTTTGAATGTTGTGATTGATAATCCAGTCAAAAATACATTTTTTTTTTCATTTCATCTTAACATGAACATACTTGAAAATAGCAATGCTTACTGTTGTCTGCAAAATAAAATAAAAATGAATCTACTGTCTTGTTTTGACACACATTTGACTGTTTGATTTGCTGAATAAAAGTAGACCTAAATGTCAGCTGTTAGAAACGTTATCTCAAATTCATTTGTACAAAAACGTCCTATTTTAAAAAGGTGTTGTGAGTCACCATTGATTCAGTAGTGACTTTGCCTGAAAGCAGCCTTCATGTACTGTAGCTTCAGAAAAAATGGCTCTTATCTGTGGTTCAGAGAGTTCATATGTGTTGGTGCCTCCTTCAGGTCTGTCCATGAACTGCAGCCCAACATGTCATAACTTAGTGTAGAGCTGCGGGAACGGGAGCTCTTCAGTGGGCTGCAGCCTTTGAAGACACAAACAGATGGAAGCATGACAACTGGAGAAATTTCAGACTTAGTGAGAAGAACACAACCTTCCTCCTCTTATCATTCAAACGTTTCATTTAGAAGCATTTGCAAGGGCACTCTGAAATGTTGATTGAAATTATATGAATTAAACTGTTAAAGTACTTTTGTATCTGCTATATGTGATTTGGGTCCACTTCAACATTTCAATTGTTTCTTCCTTGGCTACTACTAAACTCTTCTACAAAGTTTTATAAACATAAATCCTGTCCGTAATCCTTTTAACAAACATAACACCGACAAAATGAGCTCCTTTGCAAACACACCCTTAACACAGGCAGCCGTGTCTTTTCTTGGGCTAGCCAAACGGTAGTGAAAATAATGTACAGAAACGCATCTTTTAACCATTTTCTTTGACATTATTATTTTGAAATGTATAATACTATTATTATGAATTGGAAACGTCAAAAGGTATAAAAAAGATGTGGAGAATTGATAAGACAAGAAAATCCCACTGCAATTACAAAATGGATGTTTAAAAGTACAGTTGCAAGAAAAAGTATGTGAACCCTTTGGAATTACCTGGATTTCTGCATAAATTGGTCATAAAATAGAGGAACCCTCTGCTCTCCAGAAAAAACATTGCTGCACGTTTGAAGTTTGCGAAAGAGCACCTGGATGTTCCACAGCACTACTGGCAAAATATTCTGTGGACAGATGAAACCAAAGTTGAGTTGTTTGGT
>NW_011354625.1:0-5322 GCF_000735185.1 Notothenia coriiceps
GTAACCCCAGTTCTCAGAGTAACATGAAGTGAGATGTCTCACCTGACGGCCCTTCCTTGCTGAGGCGAAGCGAGAAGAGGTGCTTATTTTGTAATGACGCCTGCGTCGTGGCGCAAGCTACTTATAGGGTTGGTGGATTCCCTGACGTTGGCGTCAAGATCACCAGCCAATCAGGATTGGCGTAATGAGATTGATGCTTCTGGTGCATACGCGTTGAGGCGCATCCCATAGTGAGACATCTCACTTCATGTTACTCTGAGAACTGGGGTTACGTAAGTAACCTATAGTTTGATCACACAGGGATGAAACTTATACCAATAGAATCTGTGGACTCTCAGCTTTTCATATGATATAGGTTGTGCAGATAGCATGAAGTTTAAAATATCGCTAAGAGTGCTGATTTAAACGCTTGGTGTTAGACTTGTGTTTTGTTTAGATACAAATCTCTCTATCTTCTCTAACTATCTATCGATCCATCTGTAATGTTCTGTTCTATGGACATATAATTGTCTACATAAACAGACGACGCGGACTACTTCTCTCTTTCCGAGTGTCCATCTTTATTCAACTGGCACGTAACCTGCACACATGCATTACGTCCTCAACGTGAGCTCAGTCATCCAAGATGTTGTATTCTCCAAGATGTTACACTATCTATAACTATATATCTATCTCTCTCTCTCTCTCTCCTCTATATCTATCAATATATCTATCTATCTATCTCTCTCTCTCTCTCAATCTCTCTCTCTATCCATAAGGAACCACAGTAGACAAAAGGCGTTGCTATAGCAACACGTCATGTTTACGCTGCATTTTCTATGAGGTAAATATTACCTGCTGGCGGATATGGGTATAAATGGCAATTTATTTGGCGATTTTTTCAATCTGACTTCCTATTGACCATTTTTAACAACAGAGGGTGCTATATAACACACTTTCAGGAAAAGTCACGGACTGCGAGACTTTAATATGTTGTGGAAAAAAAGTTACATACAATAAAAAAACAGCTGCGGTTAAAATTTACCCGTTGGCGGTTCTAGTGTTAAAAATGTATCATGAAGTGTGCCCAGCCGAGCCAAGCTGTTATTGATGGCAGTTAGGATAGTGACCACAATTCATGTTGCTTGTGTCTGTTCATCCTTTCAACTATTTTGTACGAGTCTTGCTGGATAGCAGTGGGAGTCATAAAGTGTTCTTATTTTCAGTGACTTGATGCTGCAATGATGAATCTCACTCATGTGTAATGTGTTAGATACTCAGTGTGCTATCAGCTGTGCACTTGAGGAGAGGAAGCGGCTGATGTGTAATCCAGAAGCTTCTGGGATTGTGTTGGACGATGTGGCTTCATCTGATCTCTTCCGGTCACCCGAGTCATTTACAGCTCTTTACAGGAAGGTGTCACTTTTCCCTCAACGACACGGAGGAATTCCTTTTTATCGTGGAGCTGGAAAGTTTATGACCAGAAACCTCACGATCAAATGTCTCCTTTGGACAAAATGAGAGGAAATAAGGTGTGATGAGATGACAACTGGTCAAAGACAAAATAAGTTTTGTTTTTCTATATCTGGAGCAATTTTATACAAGTGAATATGTATAGTCTGGTATTGCATTACTGGAATTACTCTAGTTTAATATCAATGTAACAGGAAATATTTTATGCAAATAGGTCAAAACCAATACAACTTTGTTGTTATGGAAACTCAGTTTATGCCCATCACAAAATAAATGATACTTTTACAAACACAATGTCATGTTGGTATTGGTGTTGCTTGAGTGTATTGTGTAACAATGACAGTGTTTCTTTAAGGAGACACATGTTGTCAATGTCCCTGTTAAAGAGCTGCACATCTATGTATGTATTTAATTATATCGATTATTTGTTTATTAACCAAAACATTGCGGTGGAGGATATTTCTTTCCTCTTTTTCTAATAAAGGGCAAAGTAAGTCTTCAGTTTATACAATGCACACCCCACTGCTGTTTGTTAAGACTACTTGTTAGAGTGCAGGGACATTACTAAAGAAGATGCAGATACAAATGCCAACGTTTATCATTTTATTGACTAGAGAGTTCAATAAATTCAATCAATTCAATTCAATTCAATCAATGTTCATAGAAAACTGATTAAAATATAAAATATTCTTCTTTTATTTGGATTGTTCCACCCGTTTCATTGACATGAGTGAGATATTACTCATATTTTTGTGAGGTTGTATACTTCCTTGTAAGAATGAGAAACTTGGCAGTAGTTATGGCACAATTAGATAAACCTGTCCAATTTTCTAACATCTGTGATTTCTTTGGGACATAAAGACAACAAACCCAGCAGTTTCAGCAGCTTTATTTTCCACTTTATTTATTTTCCTTTTCTTCTTATTCGACAATCTAAACATTGCACTAAGCAGGAATGAAAAAGTGCAACTGGTGACATGAAAGACAGTTGTCTGCATGAGTTAAGTTAACAACGAAACAGATGCAATGATTCTGTGATGTTGACCAGGTGCAGTTCACTATCCAACCAGAGACCGAGTCAGGGACTCTTTCGTCAGAGGTTTTCATCAGCACACCTCTGTCACTGCGAGCAGAACAAACCATCTGTGTGTCCTATAGAACTCAAATGCTATCACTTAAACTCTTGGAAGTCTAAAGCATCTTTATTGACCCTTCTTTAAAAAACATGACAAGCAGAGGTCTTCACATGTCACTTCATAACCTCGAGCCCAAAGAAGAACCGAGTTGGGTTAAAATAATGTCCAAAGCACTCTGAATAAGGTCCTGATATATGTATGTCTAAGGAAAGTGCGGACATCAAGAACCATTCTCCCACCCTGTGGCGATATTTTTAGATAATGCCTGAACCTTAAAGAACAACTTTTTTTGTTTTAATACAGCATAACAGTACACTCATTTTAAATCCATGCATGTATTCTGGATAGAAATGTTTTATCCAGGAAATGAATCTAACATTAAATTGATCCGTCAGTGGTATTGACCACTTTGCCAATACAATCTTAGGGATTTATTGCTAGCTACACATTATTCTGCAGTGTGTGAAGTAATACAGCTGTAATAAGCTAATGCTAATGTTCTGATGCAATCAAAAAAGGATCCTTAGCAAAGATTGTAATAATAAAGTGTACATACTACTATGCAACACAAAGTGTGTCTGAAAACATAATGCTGTTCCGATTTGTTTTTAAATCAATGCATTGCAGTATGAAGCATGCAGAGGTGAAGGAGCTGTTTCAGACAACTTTATAGGAGACACTTAAATCATCACTGGTGTTTTAATGTACTGTAGGACGGACATGACCCATGACAAAAAAAACCTGCATGTTCAGATTGATCCTGTTACATCCTTATAGAGGGATAATAAAAACAGCAGTATTGCCCAGGGCACATTTAAAATGATCAATGACAGGATGTCAGTTTTTTATTAGAGTTGATACATTTCTTATATTATTCACCGCTGATTAGTAATGCTAATGGGAATTCATTTTGTTCAACTGTTCTATTTGTGTGGATCAGTGTCAAAAAAGCCACATGGAATCTACTCTGATTCAACAGAGTAAACACAAACCCTTTCTAGGGGTTGGGGACACTACAGAGCTGTTCGATGGTCAACAATGGGCAGTATCTATTTATGAACATTTAGCCTTATAGGAAGTGGGGTAAATAAACCTAAAACATTCAATGAAGTTGTTGACAGTGAATACAAACATCAAATCTCCAATCAATAGTATAAACTCCAATTTGATAAAAACTGGTAACTTGAGATTTCTGCCCTTTATTTTTTTCAACAGAAAATACTTCAAACAGGATTTTAGAAGCAAAGGCGGGCAGAAATACATATGAATCACATACACTGTCTGTCATAATACATTGCCCCGAATCAATGTATTGCCTAGTTTATGTGACTTTTTAGCACATGTGTGTGTGTTCATCCCAGTTTAAGTGGATGGCCGGGCAAAAAGTTGGACTGATTTGAAAAGTAAGCCACAATTATGTAACTGAATTAATAACAGCTTTGTTGCAGATGATATCACAATAATAGACTTTTTAATTTGGTCTTTATTAGTCTACAAAACGTACTGGTCTCTTATGTAAATATGTCCTCTGTACATGTCTGGTGACTCCTACCGTTTACCATAGCTCTGTTCCAGCCAGTGCTTCACATCCTTTAGATTGTAAAAAAAAGGACCCTTACCGCCAAGGTAGGCAATCTTTCTCTGTTGCACTATACAAACCCTCTCATTGGACACACCATAAGCCACATTAGCATTGTTGTCCATGCAGTCTGCCACCAGCTGACACTGGGGGGGAAGGGAAAAGTGCTCGATAAGTTTGCGTGCGGCCCCCAGTCGCTCCTCCAGGTTCTGGTGTTTTTGGACATTGAACGCGCAGGAGCCCATAGGAGGGGCCACCCAACCATCAGACGGGTGAGCCTCATCAATGTACACTAACAGGAAGTCAGCTACCTCACTGAAGTCCTCCACCAACTGGCGGAAAGCTGGCAGGTGGCTGATGAAGGGGGGTCAGGTGGCTGAGCCAAAGTTGACCACCAGAGGGCGATCTGACGACTCAAAATCCAGAAGGTTGCACTCATCTCTGGTTCCAGCCATGGCACCAGACGGCACATCTGTCTTATCACTGAAACTGCTGCCCCCCCCGAGGCCATCCGGCACCTTCACCACTTTGGAGTTGGGTGCCTCGCAGCCAAGTTTCACCTACGGAGATACAAATAGATTTGTCACAGTCTGCTCCATCATTCACCAGTAGTTTTCCATTCACCTATCTCACCTGTTAACCACACCTACGTTTTTGCTCACTCTCTTTCTCTACTGCACCCATTAGCTTCACTGCCAGTGTGTAAACCCTCACCAGACAAACACCCGTTGCCAGATCATACTTTGCCTTCATGCTAGTCTTTCATGCGTTTGTTCCCAGATTGCCTACCCGGTTCTGACCCCGCCTGTCCCCGCCCTGCCTGCTCTGCCTGATCCCTGATCCTGCCTGTCCTTGGACTATCCTGCCTTGCCTGCTGTCTGACCCTGCCTGTACCTACGTTGACCGCCTCGTCTGCTCCCTGACCCTCTGCCCGGCCCTGACTCACCTTCTGCCCGCTGTCCTCCGGTTCGTTTGCCTGTATTCCTCTGCTCTGGTATTATTACCAATAAAGTACATTACCAATACTCCGTGATTTCTCGAGTGCTGCATTTGGGTCTGTTAGAAATTAAAATCAATGTTTTAATGGGGAAATGTAGTTTAAACATGCCGTCAGTTTTAATGCTCTTTTATACTGAAAAACCAGAAATTCTTGTG
>NW_011354626.1:0-2746 GCF_000735185.1 Notothenia coriiceps
TATCCAACATGGATATAGCTTCTTTTTTTCACAGCAGCATTGGATCAGTTCAGTTGTGCAGCATTGGATCAAAACAAAATAAAGCTTATCAGTACTCGTTAGCTTACTGCTACTGTTAAACACAGCGCCCTGCCCACTCTGTTGCCAGATTTGAGAGAAATAAGCAACCAGGTCTATGAAAACAAGCCCAAAAGAAGCAACACATAAATGAGGTTGTGTAATTTTAAACCAAAAATAAGGCCTCAGGATGACTTTAAGATGTGAACATGGTCATTTTTGTTTTGTAACATTAAATAAAATAATAAATATCTTTTATATATATATATATAGAAGAAAAGATTTCCCGATCCCCGATCTTTTTCTCCCGATTCCGATCTTTGGAAAATCACGTGATCGGCTCCGATCCCCGATCACGTGATCGGATCGGGACATCTCTAAGATTTATCTTTTTCTTCCTGGGTACAGTGACGTGCCCATAGCCTAATGGACCCATTGGTCCAAATGGACCAATCCGTGGAGCCGTTACGTCCTCACACACACACTCAATCTTTTCTCAGCTGCAGCTCTGCCGATTTCTTCTCCCTGAGACGGCGTGACGCGGCGAGGCTGTGAGTGGGTGTGTGAGCACACACACAAACTCCAAGCCAGGCTGCGGGTGTGTGTGTTTCGGGCTGGTGTCGGGCTGGGTTTCGCTGTGTCTCGCTGTCTCGCAGACGGCCACTGGGCTCATAGGGAGGGGGGGCAGGAGCTCCAACAAGCCGTGTAGGACAGAGAGTGAATACACATACTTTACAGAGATGCTGTATGAGAAACCAATGTGAGTTTGGATATAAATCTATTAGACCTCAACAATGGAATTATCATCAGTAGAAATGGCCATGACATGGGACCTTTAATCAGAGTAGTGTGGCGACATAAATCCATTAACCAGAATCCAAACCAGTTAAAGGTCAGCGTAATTCTGAACATTTCCAAACACACAACCCTGTGAAGAACACAACCTAAAAATGACTTTCTGTTTGGCAGTTGTACCAACAGGAGCTGGTTGCTCAATTTGTTTTTGTTAAATGTACAACAAAAAGGAAAGAGATTTGACTAGCTATTACATATTTCTGTTTCTATTTCAAAAATTGAACACAACATCATTCTATGTTCTTTGGCATTCACGTCAGAGTGAGAAGGCTGAACCTGTTCTGTGGTCATGAAGGAACAGAGAGCTAATGTGTTGAATGTGACAGCACCATTGTATTTTTTGAAGTACAGGAACAGTTTAAAATAAGAATTTTAATAGTATGATTGTATAACATTCATTTAGACATTATAAACATAATGAGTCTCCAGTTCAAAGCCAGTGAATACAAAAATAACAGCGCAGTTTATTCCTACCCTATCTGTGCTGCCTACGTAGCGTTGCATTATTCTCATTCAACCGTGCATTATGGTTCCGCAGTCTGGTCTTTTTGTATCAATGACAAAGCATAAACACATAAACACATCAGCCCCTAGCTGAAAATGTAATCTTGCACCGGTTCTGAGCAGAGTGGAGAGCCGAGCCAAGCACTCCGCTGACTAAATGTACTCACCCACTGCAACCCAGGAGCCTACTCAGATTCTATTAGCACTTCTGAACAGCTCAGTACACCATTAGCCTGCCGTTCTTCATGTTGATGATGTGTGCTGTATCACTCCAACCTTCCTCTGCACCAAGAGGAGCGGCACTTTAAACAGTGAGGAGGATCCAGAGAGCTCCTGATGGTAGAGTTCATCAGCACATACAGGCTTTGCAAAACCTGGTATCTTTAGAGAGTTGCTTTGCCTCTGTTAGTGTCTTCGATCCATCTGAAAGTCATGCTGAATAAGTAGATTAGTAGAACAACAATTAAAATCCCGATCCACACACTGTTAAAAAGGATATTGGTATATGTTATCATGCTGAGTGAACCCACTGCCCATTACAACTCATCAAGACGAGTTACAAAAACTTCAACTTGAAAAATATTTGTAAACTCACAATAATCCGTTGCATTAAATTGATAACATGCGTCAGCCTCGGCATTGTATGTAACACGCATGCGCCCGCAATATGACGTCACACGCAGTCCCAAAAACTGAAACAAATTTGAAATCCGAGTTGGCTGCCATCTTTCTTCCTCGCTCAGAGCCCGGACTGGAGTTATCAAGTAAGTACATTCAAATGTAATCTAGTTCATCAGCAGACAATGCGAATTAATCCTCTAACGTTAGTCTCTGTCTCAGACTGTCTGTCGCCACACTTTTTGATGCATATTTCATATTTAACGTTAGTTAGTTTTAGGAAAAACGTTAGCATGTTAGCGAGCGAGCTAGCTAGCGAGCTAGCAGTGGGTTGGAAATTAAGAGCTGCCCGAGTGAAATAGCGAGTATTTGAAGGAGGGTTGAGCCTTAAACTCAGCTGAAATTAGTAACCGGTAGCCTACGGATAATGTACTTTTCACGAGTAAAAGTATTTTTTACGAGTAAAAAGTCGAAAGCGCAAGCACACACACGTGCAGTGATGCCAATTTAGCACTTTTGTTGCTAGCCCGATTGCCCCCGGACAGGCGGGCTGACGCAGCATCTTGTTAGAAACACCGTTCCAGGGCTTGTTAACATTTAATAACCTATTAATGTGTCATACCCACTTAACGGGGAGAAACTCAACGATAATAACCATTTTTACCGCACTCATACGGCAAATCACCCAAATGAACCCAGAGGTGAGTCCGCC
>NW_011354627.1:0-1928 GCF_000735185.1 Notothenia coriiceps
TGGTTGTTGGTCGCGTTGCTCGCAAAAAATCCCCAAGCTTTCAGACACACCCACCTCCAAGATTTTCAAGATTTTTTCAAAGCTGCTGTGTGGACGAGGCGTAACGGCCCCTACACACGGCAGCGTGCGTTGAAGCTTGCCTGAAGTTAGACCAACAACCAATCACATGAATCTTCCGCCCGGACACGCAAGCACGCGGTTTGATTGGCTAGTGCTTGTACTGGCATATGATTCGATTGGCTGACGCTTCCGTTGAAGCTTCAAAAGTAGAACATTGCTCTACTTTTGAAGCAAGCATCGCTCCCACAATGCAGTTCGGCAAAGTGTGACGTCACCCCATTCAAAGTGAATGGGCAACGCACGCCGCCATGTGTAGGGGCCGTTAGAAACACTGATGCATTAATCAATAACAATAATCCACAGCTTCTCTCTCTGCTCCAGAGGATTTAAAAAATATATATCCCAATGCCACAAAGAGTGACTAAATGAGAACTTTTTTTTGTGCAACTGTGATGTAGTTTATTTATAGCATAATGTAAGCTTTTACTCTCCGCAATTGCATTAAGGCTTTCAAATCATAAATTGGTGTTAATAAGTGGAGATTATTCTGCTGCACAAAATGTGTAAGTATCATAAGAAAGATCATATATGTTCTGCTATATTAGGAACAATCCCATTGCTTTTAGTAGACAGAGCCTTTGAGCTTCTTATTTTTGGGTTGGCCTACAAAATATGTAATCACTGCACCACTCTATATTAAAATTGTGTAAAAACAGTAAGAAACACATTTTATAAAAAGCTGCTCTATATGAGATGTACATATCGCCTAACATTCCATCGAATAAATGAACGAAATCTACAGCAGCAAAGCAAAGTCAACAAACAACTGGAAATATTCAGACAGACAGACTGATCCTCTCTCATCCACTTGAGAGCTTTGCTGGAAACTATTATTTTAATTGCAATGTTGACTTGGCAGCAGCTGTATATTCCAATGACTTGGCACTCCAGAAACAAGGCAGATAAGACAGTGAGAGAGGAGTGCTAACTTAATTGAGGCTCAGGCTTCATATTTGCTCTCATTATACATGGTCTCTGCAGTAGATCTGTGCAAGGCAGTATCATGCAATAATTCTGCCTGAGTGGATGTGTTGTGTGTTGTTGTTTAGAGAGAGGAGGGACATAAATGCCCCCCGTACGACATGCTGACTCACTGTGACAAACACTAATATGGTGAAAGGTAAATGGACTGCATTAATATTAGGGATGGGAATTTGAAAGCAAATGTATATTCGAATATTCGACCCCCCAAAAAACGGTTAACCGAAACGTACATATCCTATAAAAAAAAGTTGGCTAAAAAAAATGTTTTCTAAAAAAAGATTTTACCCAATTTTTTTCCAATAATTTTTGGAAATAAATACATACATGTTCAAATAAGTGTAGAAACCAAGTCGAATTTGTCAAATGTATTGAACTGGTGATCACAGTTTGACAGCTATAGGCCTACAGCTTTCATGTGCGATTCACAATCAGCCCAGCTGTAGAGAAGACCCTCTCAGCTGGAAAGGAGGTTGCGGGTATAGCAAGGTATAGTATGTATATATACACTGAACAAAAATATAAACGCAACACTTTTGTTTTTGCTCCCATTTTTCATGAGATGAACTCAAACAAAAAAAACATTTTCTACATACACAAAATAACCATTTCTCAAATATTGTTCACAAATCTGAAAAAATCTGTGATAGTGAGCACTTCTCCTTTGCAGTATCTGGTGTGAGGGTTAGGGTTAGGGTTAGGGTAATGTTGTGAATCGAGTGGCCTGTGTTCGTCGTCCATAACATACGCCTGCCCATACCATAACCCCACCACCACCATGGGCCACTCGATTCACAACATTACCCTAACCCTAACCTAACACCAGA
>NW_011354628.1:0-7778 GCF_000735185.1 Notothenia coriiceps
CTTCATGTGTTTTGGCTAATTTGTGTTTTTATATCTGCATCGTTTCTAAAGCTGCAGCTCGTTTCTCCAAATATAAATGTTTTGGGCCGTTTGCGCGTGTCGGACACCATAATAAGCAATACTTTAATTAAATTGAAAACATTGTAATTTGCTTTGATATCGACACTAAGAGTAGCTTTAGCAGTAATAGATGCTGGTTATGAAACAAGAATCAGGTATTGAATTTACACACTCAGCAGAAAAAGTAAATATCACCAATTGTTTAAACTAAATCAATAGAGTGTGACGCTGCCATATGTGGTTTAAAATCAGCTGATGTTGTTCCTGTGGGACAGGATGGATAACGATACTCTCCATACTGCTCAAAATTGGTTATCAAATAATTTCCAATCTTTTCTATTTTCCCCCAGAGACTAAGGGGATATTTCTTATTTTTACTGAGCAACCTCCACTCTAAAAAGTCCTTTCCAGTCTTGTTTATTATATTTAGATAACATCAAATGCAGCCAAGTATTGTGGTCATTTATTCTGGAGCTATCAGAGTGTGTTTATGCATCTCGTGTCTGAAATTGATGCCCATATTATTGCATTTAGAGTTACATTTGCTTTGCATTCACTCTGTGAGAGGTGTTTAAAAGCCGATGCCTCTCAGAAATGTCTTCAGGAGAACTGATGGTGAATTTTAAAGGCAGTCCTCGGGCGAAACCTACATTTTTAATATCATTTTTATAGATAATGATAGCCCAGAACTCCTACAGGATACATTTGGTGGGCGGTGAATAATTCATGATTTAATAAATGAAACTTCGAATTAATCGAATTTGAATTTGAATCTTTTGGTAAAGCGAGGAATGATTGAAGGAGCTGCTGTAAATAACCAGATGCTGCTGTAGATGCTAACAGGAAGTCAAAGCTGAAGCAGTCCGAGACACAACCAGAGACACTCCAGCTGTATGCATTATATGCATCTGTGTGTGAGTGTGTGTTATGGACTTGAGCATGTGGGCTGGCTTTGACGTATAGATGTTGTTTGTTGAGCTTTTTGTAAGGATACAGGTATTTTTTGGGCTTTTATTTTGAAAAACATGCCTAATCCTGAGCTTTCTTTACAGACAGTGGCCGTTTCTCAATCTCGATGATGCTGGCTTGGTAGTCGCGTACTTCCAAGTCACTTCCTTCAGAAACGAAGCAAGTATGCTTCCAAACCACGGCTTCGGAAAACGAAGAAGAATGGAACAAGCTAACAAGTGTGCCACTCTCTCTAACGGTTTCAACATAAACTGTACCGAAAATAAATACCTCACGATGTCTATCTAATTATGAACTTGCTTTACTTTCACGGAACACATTTTTGGTGATAACAAATGTAACAAAGTAATATATTTACCAACACATGTTCTACGCCATTACATACTTACATTTAAATGTGGCTGCGTCGGTTCAGCCATTCTCCGCAAGGGTTTTTGAAATTGGTCCGTGCGCAAAGCATTGTGGGGATTTTAAGGACGTGAAGTCTACCCATGTGCAGCCTCGAAGTTTCCCCCAAACCAAGGATGCAGCCTCGGTGGAATTCCAAGTATGCTGAAGATTGGAACAGTCCTTCGGCGGCACTCGATGACGTAGTACCCTTGAAATATTGGCTTGGAAGCCAGTTTCCTCGCGATTGAGAAACGGCCATCGGCTTTTGGCAAAGCTGAAAAATAAAACTCGAGAGAGATGAGTTATTGTTATTACAACTGACTTCACTATTATTTAACAACTCTTTTTATTGGGTTCTTTTATTTGGGAGAATATTGTCAGAATAAGTGAGAAATAATTGTAACTTCTGTTACAGCCATATGCCATACATTTAGTTAGTGACCAACAGTCAGTCACTGATTAGCACGTGGTCCGTTACGCTTACTAATGACGTCACGCATTGGCTGTACGGCAACCCAAGACGAAATTTTACACGGCCAAATTTCGCAAAGAATATTAAAAAAAAACAATCGACAGTGAATGTATGTTAGTGGAACTGTTTCAGGAAAGTGAAGTGTGTTACGTTATCCGATAGGACCCAAACTCAGGACAAGGCAGAGTGTTGGAAAAAAGGTTTATTTTGAGGTGGAGGAGTGTAGAGAATAATCCGGCTGGAAATGGCGACTGGTGCCGGTGATGACAGCACGGCGGCCGGAGAGTGATCCTGGAGCACAAGAAGAACACGTAATAAGAATATACAGTGTTGAGGAAAATAGCTGATAATACGAAGAAGGCTAAGAAGGCTGAGAGTTTTACCACTGTGGGTTAAACAACGATCTGGCGCTGACAGGTGTGTAGTAGGGGGAGGGTGCACAGCTGATTGCAGCAGGTGGAGGTTTGAGCCGGGAGCCAGGAGTGACAGCCACCACGCCCACACAAACACAGACAGGGAAAACAAACACAAGGGAGGCGGCTGGAAGAGTACAGCCACCACAGTGTTAATTAAGTAATGTTGTTGAAGAACCGAAATGCATAAAATTGAAAGTTAATATGTATCATATCCCTCCAAAATGGTATCTGGTGTTTCCAGAGCAACAACAACTTCCTGTCAACAGCGTAAAGTCCCACAGACAGTACACACGTTCATCCCTGGTTCATCCTCATTATCCTTTTTTTTGTTCTGAGAAAAAAGTCAGAATTCTGAGATTAAAGTCAGAATTCTGACTTTTTTCTCCCAAAAATGTTTATGTTTTTTTGTTCTGAGGAAAAAGTCAGAATTCTGAGATTAAAGTCAGAATTCTGACCTTTTTCTCAAAACAAAAAAAAACATTTTTTTTTCAAATCCTCCCAAAAAATAAATTCATATTGCCCTAATCCTCTTCCGTAATTTCGCGGTATTTGGCTGCCGAACGAAATCATGTACAAAGCTCGCGACGTATCTAGGAGTCCAGAGGATGGTATCAGTACTACAAGTACAAAAATAACATTTTATTAATTTTTTTTTTATTAAATACGTTGTATATAAATTAATCTGAGGGCCGCAAAAAGAGCAGGTGCCCATCCCTGGTGTAATACATGTGGTAGCTTCAACGGCTACTCCCTCAGCTGCATGGTGAGCAGGTCCTGCTTGAGTCAAAAACAAAGAACCTTGATTTACCCATCTTTACATGTGAGTTGTTTCAACTTTGTGAAAGCTACAGTACTTGCAAGCTAGTTATACAAGCCACTTGTTGTTTAGTATTTCTGGAAGTAACCTGAGTTAGCTACCTTGCTTACACCATGCTAACATAACAAGCTTGTTTGTTGTCATGCTAACGTTAGCTATACTAAAATACAACGGATCTACATACTAGCATTTCTCTGCTAGCATCTCTCCTGGCTATTTGTCTCACATTAATTGTGACATTGAGAGTAAAAGTGAACTGTGCCTAAATAAATAACTGTCTGTAATGGTGATATTCATAAACAATTTCACATGGTTTTCATTTAGAGACCATGGTGGTGTGATAAACGATTAAGAGTATTTCAATGCTAAAGTAGCTAATGAGCTAATACTAATTTGAAAATACGCTAGATGTCGCTAGGTTACGTAAAGACAACGTTACTTGAGGCCCTTTTTGCATGAAAGTAATGTAATGTATGATTCAAGGCTTAATTTAAGTGTAACAACCATGCCACTTCGATAGTAAAGACAAAAAAGGTAATACCAATAATAACAAAAGAGAAAATAGAATACTTTTAACATCTTCAGAAAAACCTCTCTGAGAAAAACTTACTGACACGCATTTCTTTTTTTTTTTTACATATTTAAGAGACTCAAAGGGACACAAGATTTGAATCAATAACAACTTGAAATGTATGATTTTATGTATATGAAATATAACTTATAAGTTTAAAAAAGTGCAACGATAGTACTTGTTTAGTCTTGCAAAAAGTACATTTTTGTTGGATAGGTTTTGTATATATTTGATAATATGAAATACAAAAATATACATTTAATTTACTTTGCCTCAGTCAAGACAAAATACGATATATATCCAATATCATTTATTGAACAAATATGCCCATGAAATTAATGAATATGGCTTTAAAATAAATTCAGAAAATAATAAACAAATCGATTTTAATAGAAAAATAAAACATTTTAAAACAGTTTTTTTCAGGGACTTTTATTGCACAATGTATTTAATTTGTTACTTTATTGCATAATGGCACATTTATCCTATTACACGTTTTTAAGTAATTGGCTGATAGTTACATCATCAGTTGTCTCACAGCGACACAGAAGCTATGTTGCATCTAAACAAGCCATTTCATTTTCCAAGCCGGGGTGTTGTGAAACAGGGGGTCCTACTTTTGTAGGAATCTAGTTAGTTGTCAAATATGAACAGATGAGTAGTTATTTGAAAAAAATGGAATGCATAAATGTTCCTTTATACCAAAACAATACATTGCACACATGTGAATCACCACTTTGTAGCTTAACAGTAACATTTTCCTAATAGATGTTTGTCATAATGGACCATTTTACTTGACGTAACGGGGAATGCACAACTTTAATTTATACTAAATGGTCTCTGTGCGTTTCTCAATCAGAAAACTTTATATCGCAGACACTTGTGTGTTTGTTGGGATACAAATATAATAAAAAACACACAGTAAAGGATTTTAGGTATCTCTGAGTTTTTGGTCTCTGAGCTAAGGTTACAGAAGCGCATACAAACGTTTGGTAGAAATCTAATCATCAAACCTTTAAGGGCAAATCAGACACTGCTTACCATTTAATACAACCTCTGTTATTAAACCACTTACATCCGTTTACAACAAAGATTTCAAAGATCTGGACATGAAACCACTTAGATTGAATGCAATCTCCTAATAAAGTATACTCTTTTAGTTTAGACAATATCAGTTATTACTCCAAACTCGCACTAACGTTTAAATGTTTAAACGTTTAAATGTCTCCTCTCCACCATCTAGCTCCACCTATTTCAACATACTAGACTTCACTATACTTCCACAAACACCCTAAGTATATCAGAAGCAAAACACTTTATTACAATAACAGTGTAGAGAGAGTTCCTTTGCACAAACTGAATGTTTTTTATGTATAATATCTTGGTTAATTGCTCTTCTTTTTTATTAATATATGCACACATTTAAAGATTTAAACTGTAAGATATGTTTTATTGAACTATAAATGCTTGTCAGGGGACTGGTTTTACATGTACAGTGAATCGGACACTGCTTACGCAACTGGCACTTTAACTCTGTACTCTTTGCTTGTAATAAAACAAATCAATAATGACGTCTCCTTTCCGTTCCTTCCATCTAGGTGCCAAGCCCAGCCAGTGATCCAGCGTGTTCAATGCTAAGCCCCCGAGACAGGTAAATGGAAATCAACCATTCCCTGACATGTCTGAAACATGGCAGCGTCTTCATTAAGAGTGCCTTCGGGCTGTTGCACATCCACCAGGGCAGTGAAATAACAACAGAACAAATGTCTAATGTTGTGTCATTGATTTTGCAGAACTGTGTATTGCAAGACTGGTGTTGAGCAGACTGTTGTGACAGTATTTAGACAGGGTGTCGTCCTATGGTTTTTCCAGTTTTTGTGGGTGTGAGTGAGTTCCTCAAGGTGCTAAAAAGCATGATCAACTCATTTATTAAAGAAATGCAAATCTTCACACTCTCTTGGACAACAGTGTGAGGAATGGTCAGGGATTGAGTATTGCTGTTAGTGATAAAGCTGTTGAAAGCATGTCCTAGTGGGACCCATATACTGAAGTGAGCTATGTGTGAAAAATAGGAGGACTTTTAACTTGAACTCATTCCATTTGAACAGCAGATAATCCAGTCTCAGGAGAACATCTTTGCAGTTTCATTGCTTTGGAGAATGTGGTGGCACTCCACACCTCCAACACCTAATCAGTGTGTGCAAGAGGTGGAGCAAAGTAGAGCCTGGTTATCTTATTTTGTTTGCCCCATCAGTTAATACATCATTCTAGATATCTGTCATGTATGTAGGTATGTCTGTTGCTAAACAGCAGGCTTTACAAATTGAATAACTGCTAACAAACCAATATTTGACCTAGCTTTTAGTTCTGAGCTTCAAGAACACATCATACAGGTTTGGACTGGTTTAGGATTTAATTTATTTCACAACATTACATAACAGTTAGCATGCTGTAGGTGTAAGCATGTTTGTTCACAGGTATATATGTTCTTGAAAAGTCTGGGAATTATTTGCATAGACTGTGTGTGGATACTTTAGTCAAAGAGCTTGTTTGATTACATTAGCAAAGTGCAGTACCCTAAAAAACATTGTCCTGCTCCGACGGACTGGTATCTGTTGTATCTTCAAGAAGTTGTTGATAACATGTTCCAGTACTGTTAATGAGAGACAATCATGGATCAAAGGTTACAGTTCCTGAAATTGTCCTTAAAAAGATCGTGAGTTAAGCTGAACTTGTCTAGATCTGTTTTGACTTATTTTATCTGAAAGTATTTGACATATTTAGACTATATTGAACAAAGTAAGATAATACATGTAATACCAGTTGGAACCAAGACTCTAGCTTAGTAAAAAGTAACTTATCACCATAACGGTCACACTTGAAATTGTGAAATTGCAGTTCAGTTCAAGTCGACAAGCTGTGACTGCTCCAATTAAGTACAAATATTATTATTAAGCTAATATTTTTAGGGTAACATTTTGTAGCTTAAATACATTTTTACACTTGCCAAGATTGATTTGGAATGCATTTTTCCACAGTAACTGAAAGCTATTTTTTTTAACATAATAACTAAATCCCACTCCAATCCCACACACCCCCTTTCCAGCAGTGTCACTGTTTCCACCGCTAGAAACTTTTCTACCAGTAATTTTTCTTCACTGATGCTGCTGACACCTGCCATCTCGCTCTCTGGCACCACCCAACGACCAGAGGCTTCTATGCCAGTGCAGCGACCCATTTCTGTTATAACCAACATACGCAGAAGGTTGGTGACTCAGGTTAAAAACAGAAAATCCAAAAGTATCTGTTTAAATGTATAAAATGTAACAGTAATTCCGCGCACTCCACGGTCTATCACAAACAACAACACACGAGTGATAGTATATCGAACACACTTAAACATGGCTCTATTAAGTGTCAGGTCTTTAGCGGGTAAATCATTTTTAATCAATGATTTTATCACCAAGCACAATCTGGATTTTATGTTTTTAACTGAAACTTGGTTAGACCAAAACAACAGCACAGCTGTTCTTATAGAATAAACCCCTCCTAACTTTAGTTTTATGAGTCAGGCAATACTGCATAAGAAAGGGGGTGGAGTAGCTATTTTATTTATTTGCTTCTTTTGAATATGTGGCCCTTCAGTTGAAATGCTCCTCTCGAGCTCTTTTTCTAAACATCTACAGACCACCCAAATGCTTTCAAGCTTTTTAGATGATTTTACAGAGTTACTGTCTATAGTGTGTATTGACTTAGGCCTGTCACGATAATTAATTTTGTTGGACGATACATTTTTCTGGAAATTATTGCGATAAACGATAATATTGTCGGCACCGTTGTAAGACCATTTTAGACCACTGACATAATGATAATATATAATAATAATTCAAATACATCCTTTCAAACATAACTTTTTATTGACCATTCAACATTGCAAATGAAATGTGAAATAATATTAAAATATATCAATTATATATAATAAATAAAACAAATTAATTAAAGGGGACCTATCATGCAAAATGCACTTTTGTACGTCTTGTATACATGAATATGTGTCCCCGGTGTTCCAGGGAACTCACCAAG
>NW_011354629.1:0-1833 GCF_000735185.1 Notothenia coriiceps
CTGCGGAGATGGAAGACATTAGGAGAAAAGAACATATATTTATCTCTCTCTCTCTCTCTCTCTCTCTCTCTCTCCTGGGAACAGAGGATATTTAGTATCTGGGAGCGAGGAACGTCTTTCATTGAACGACCCTCAATATTCAGATTCTCTGCTTCGGTTCGATATTTAATTAGTTTAATTTACGCTTTGCTGTAAATTATAATAGAAACATAAGGTCAGTGTTATTCTCCCATCATGCAACACGGTTGAAATAATGTAATGTGGAGAGAAAATACAAAACAATGTTTGGATATTTTTCAATTAAATGTATAAAATAACAAAAAAATAAATGACTCACCTGAGAAATAGGGGCTTCCCAGGCGTGGCGGCAGGGGCATGTTTCTGAGGGGGGAGCATAAGTCCCTCCCACCTCCCTCCCTGTGGAGAACATAGGCTCCTCCCCCTCCATTTTGGCTCCCCAGGTACCCCCTGCTGCTGCTGTAGCTCCGCCCCGGCCCTGGCGGCGCAGTTTGGCTCCGCCCCTCTTTGAGTCCCGCAGGTTTTGCAAGCGTCACTTCCACGGTGGCGCCGTCGATCTGCGCGCCGTTCATCAGGCTGAGCGCGCTGATGGCGTCGTCACGGCAACGGTAGTGAACGAAGGCGTAGTCCGTGAGTTTTTTGACGCGCTCAACGCTGCCCGGGCGGAAATGAGAAAACTCCTGACGAAGAGTCTCCTCACAGGTGCTCAGCATCAGGTTACGCACCTGGGAGGGAAGGAGTGTGATGGGAAAACTTTATTGATAGAGCGGCTCGGAGACAGAGATATGAAGACAGACACAATACACATGTTTTACCTGTAAATTGATTGTAAAATAACAAGAAATTAGAAAAACCTAGGAAAGAAAATACTGTGAATATTGTGTCCACTCACACACACGCTCACGTTGAGCACTCACACAGACACACAAACACACAAACACACACACACACATTCACCTAGAGCACACTGACACACACACTCACCTAGAGCTCTCTCACACACACACACTCACATAGAGCACTCTAACTCTCTGCATCACGTCCTCGTCGACGTCCTTCTCAGGCTCCGCCCAGTTCACCTGGATGGATTGACCCCAAAGTTTGAAGGTTCCTGATGAGACGCAGCGGGACATTTCAGTATTACCCACAATGCACTTTTTTGTTTACAAGTGACAACAAAAACACCATCTCGCTCACAGCTGGATGCCTGTCCCCTCTCTCTGCAGGCGGGGGGTTCAGACTTTTATTCATGAAAGGTTTTTTTTTATTAGTCTGTCCTATTTATTTCAACAACGGCTGCTTTTTCAATTTTTGAATAAAATGTTTTTATTATTTATATTTCATATGTATTATTAAATGTGTATGTATTAAAGATACATACACAGACACCCGGGTGTAAATAGCATTATTAGCTACGGACACCCGGGTGTAAATAGCATTGTTAGCTACGGACACCCGGGTGTAAATAGCATTGTTAGCTACGGACACCCGGGTGTAAATAGCATTGTTAGCTACGGACACCCGGGTGTAAATAGCATTGTTAGCTACGGACACCCAGGTGTAAATAGCATTGTTAGCTACAGACATCCGGGTGTAAATAGCATTGTTAGCTACGGACACCCGGGTGTAAATAGCATTGTTAGCTACGGACACCCGGGTGTAAATAGCATTGTTAGCTACGGACACCCGGGTGTAAATAGCATTGTTAGCTACGGACACCCGGGTGTAAATAGCATTGTTAGCTACGGACACCCGGGTGTAAATAGCATTGTTAGCTACGGACACCCGGGTGTAAATAGCATGTTAGCGCTACGG
>NW_011354630.1:0-2950 GCF_000735185.1 Notothenia coriiceps
AAAAAATATTTTGTACTTATAGTTAAAACCAGGGCCGCCCCTGGCCAACTTGGGGCCCCAAGCGACATTGTGAGATGAGGCCCCCCCCCCAACCGACAGGGGTGAACAAAAATGTTTGGGAAACAAAGTAGGCTACTTTGCAAATATAATTCCTGTTTATTATTATTATTATCAACACAGTTACTTTTTTATACAGTGAGGTAAATGGTAAATGTGCATGTATGTCGTTCAGTATGCGTTTACAGGTGAATACGTCTGCATTTCCTGCCAAATACTAGCCTCAAAAAGATTAAAATATAATTAATGCAAATAAACTACTTCTACTAATAATCATAATCAATTCAATAATATAAATACTATATTATTTTATTATTAATTTTATTATAATTTGTAATATAGTCAAGACAAAACATGCTTATGACGACATGCTCAAAAACTGATATTTCTTAAATCTGTATTCAAATGTAGTTCCTTCGGTCAGCAATGTATCAACAACTACACACACATTTCTATCAGTATTTCTCTGTGTTGTGGTTGACATGATGATGACTGTTAGGAGTTAAGGGGAGAGGCTGAGCATCACCATGAAATGTGCAAATTGACATAAAAATGAATAAAAGGGGAAAAAATGCTCCATGTTTTTTAGGCTGTAAACTTTAACTGTTATGTAAGCCAACTACATAGACAGTTTATCACTCTTCCTCCTGTACATTAGCAGGTAAAAGGCATAAAATACTTGAATGAATGTTAAATAAAGAATGCTGGAAATAACTGCATCTCCATTAGCCTATATGCTCTCCAAAGACTGCCTTCTTCATGTCGTTTTTGCAGCTGAAGTTTTAATATGGCAATTGGCAATTTGACTTATACAACATTCGCAAGTTGTACATTTGACTCATATAATAACCCACCTTCGAGTGATGCTCTAGTTTCTTCATGTTTTGTTTTTTTCCCCTCTTGCTTGCGCCGGACTGAAACTGTCTTTTCACCGTCACCTCTTCACCTGCACTATTGGCCGTATCAAAGCCGTGATTGGTCAGATGTCGATTCATTGCAACGGTGTTGGGTTACAGACGTGCTCCCCTTGTCACCTCTCTCTCACTCTCGCGGGGGGTGCGTGAAGAACTGAGCGGAGAACTGCGCACAGCAGCTGAGGCCCTCTGGGCGGGGTCCCCTGCGGAAGGCGGGGCCCCATGCAGCCTGCGTGATTGGCCTGTAGGGAGGGCGGCCCTGCGTCCTACCCTCCCTCAGAGCCAGCATGAGACTAACATGAGCCAGCAGCTGATATTTCTGTGTGTGGGCTCTAACTGTGAATAATGGTGACTAACATTAATGACCTTTCTGGTCCGGCCAACGCCATGTACCCTACAGCTGGAGAAGCATTGTTGCCTCTGACATCATCAGGAGCCGCCCACCAACACCTGACGTGATGGAGCGACCTGTCAGCCTGTTTCCTTTGAGCGCTGTCATCAAGATATGAAGATACTGCCTCCTTTCAGCCACTTACAGGACTGAGTCGGTGTGACCGCTGTGTGTGTGGCCATGGACGTATGAGTGAGTCACACCCCTCTGTCCCCCTCATCTGCTCCTACACGTTGTTTCATATGTCCACAGTGTGAGGGAGCTGGGTGTTCTCTGGGTGACTAACTGAAGCTCCATGTTCAGATTCAGTCCTCTGAGTGAGCAGGAACATGGTCAGTCAGCGTGTGACCATCAACCAATCCTCTATAACAGGGGTTCAAACTCAATTTCATCGGGGGCCACATTAGCGCTACGGTTGTCCTCAAAGGGCCTTTTGTAACATTAAGACTATATAAATATATTGATTCTTTTTTATATTATATAAATGCGTCTGCATTTGGTTATAATTAGTTTGAGTGATAACTTCATTAATGTCTACCCAGGGCCGGCCCGTAGCACTGGCGTTATAGATGTTCGCCTAGGGAACCAGATCTGGGGAGGCGCTGCGCTGGTAGAAAAACATTTTTGACCGTTGGTGCTCATCCTAATTTTCGGCCTTGATGTAACAACATTCATAATTAAGTAAATGTAACACCCTTTTTTGACCCCGGTTACACTTTTCATTTGCCCTGTACGATGGGCGCTGTAAGTGATGAAAATGGGGGATGTTGGCTTATCTGGCGCCCGCAGCTCACAGCCAAAGTGCGAGTGAGCGTGGGAGCGAATGAGGGCGAGGAGGGGAGGGTGCACCGGGTACCGGCGCTGTTGTTATTAGAATCTGGTGCTGCCTGCTCTAACGGATATTAGAAGAAGACATTTCTACAATAATGTGGAGGGAGAGTCCTCTCCAGTCAGACTGAGAGGCTGATAACTACAGCTCAGTGAGGTAAAGGACTCTGAGTGTTTAGATAGTTCACTTTAGTCTAAGTTATCTCAGTGGGTCTCAAACGGTTTGGTCACAATTTATGTAAACAAATATTTCCAAGGCACTCCTTTATAATTATTGAGATAAAACATGTTTGAAATCATTTCAATGTATACTATAGGACAGTAAACCAAAAATATTGTTTTAAACTTGAGAGATAAAAAAAAATGCACGAATAAATAAATGTTAATAGGTCAAATAAGATATGAATGAACAACAAAAATAAAATAAGTTACATTTATTTGTTATTGGCTATGGTAGGTTATTGGTTATGTTCACATACTTATTTGATTAATAAAATGTAAACCAATCTTTTTCATATGGGTGTTTAGAGTTGTACCCCCTAGATCTAGTAGTAATTCTGCTTAAAGTGCACCAGATTGAAGCATTTTACTTTAAAGGTCTGTCATGGCCATTTCCACTGATCTTAATTCCATTGTTGAGGTATACTAAAATAGAAAAATACTGTGCAATTTTCCAAACTCACATTGGTTTCGCATACAGCATCTCTGTAAAGTATGTGTATTCAGCAGTATTCACTTTCTCCACTAAACGGCTCACTGC
>NW_011354631.1:0-2076 GCF_000735185.1 Notothenia coriiceps
AATGAGCTCCCCATTGACATCAGGACAGCAGAAAGCTTCCACATCTTCCGGCGCAGACTGAAAACTCATCTCTTTCGACTCCACTTCGAGCGATAGAACTATTAACAAAGCACTTATATACTAATAAAGGACTGGCTTATCTAAAGCCAGTTGAGTAGCACTTGAAATGTTTTAGCTCTATGAAACCTGATGTACTTATATGATTCTGTTTTCTTCAAGTTTGTATTTTGTTGGTCCAACGCACTTATTGTAAGTTGCTTTGGATAAAAGCGTCAGCTAAATGCAATGTAATGTAATGTAAAGCATGTGTGTCCACAGCGGGTCCAGACCAAGTGAGAGCACAGGGCTCGCTCCTCAGAGAGCTCGCTCCTCCAGAGGCTGCTCGGCCTGAGAGGTGAACACACTGCCACCGCACACAAACAATACATGACACACAATGAAGTTACACCATAATGATGTGTCAGGCCATTTTCCATTTCTATGATGTCCCTAGGCTTGGGAGGGTTACTTTAAACATGTAAACCTTTACAATAACTAGTTACATGTCCAAAAATGTAATCAATAACCTAATCTGAGTTACAAAATATAAATGTAGTGTAACCTGATTACTTCCCGGAGATACTTTTGGTTTCCCTAATATCAAATGCAATGCAACAAAAACAAGAGAAAATAAAAAGCAATAAGATGTTTTGTATGTGTATGTAACAATCTATCCATAGAAAATAAATATTTCATACAACAAATGTAGTAACAGTAATAGTTTCAAATGCTGCTTAAGCCTTGTAAATTAATTAAAAGCAAACTGTATTTGTGTGAATGAAATGTCTTTGTTTCAATTGTAATCAATAAATTCACGAAATGTGTCAACCATATGGTGTGGTATAACTATTCCTTCAATACAGGAAGCTCTTCTTAGTAAATATGCAATCTGTAAGACTCTCACATCCAGATTGGTGACAATGAAAAAAGACACAAGCCTCGAAGTCGTAACGTCTCCAAGGCCACGTAGAGTTGAGCAGGTGGACCCGGTGCAGGAGACTGCAGGTGGACCCGGTGCAGGAGGCTGCAGGTGGACCCGGTGGAGGAGGCTGCAGCTGGACCCGGTGCAGGAGGCTGCAGCTGGATCCGGTGTAGGAGACTGCAGGTAGACCCGTGCAGGCGACTGCAGGGAGTTCCTCCGTGGACTATGAGACAATATCATTTGAGAATTTCTCAGAAAATCTTTCTGCTGTGTTTGAGCACCGCCGGCGGGGGCTACGGGCTTTTCCCCCCGTTTCTTTTCACGAAAATGTGTCTCAGGGCTTCTTAACATGTAATAAACTATTAATGTGTCATACTCACTTAACAGGAAGAAACTCAGCAAACTGATGATATGAACTTCTGTTAGACAGACTGAATAAATATTTACTGTGAATATATGCAAAAATGTATGGCATATAACAGAAGTTAAATCCATTTCTCACTAAACAATCCATTCTCACTTAACAATGTACTTAACCCCAAATAAAAGAACCCAATAAAAAGAGTTGTTAAATAATAGTGAAGTCACGTTATAACAATAACTCATCTCTCTCGTGTTTTCTTTGCCAAAAGCCACTGTGTCAAGTGTCCTACTTGAGTTGCCGTCCGGAGTTGTCCAATATGGCGGACCATCTCGCACATGCGCACTGCAGATCGGGCAGAGCTGCAGATCGGGTAGTGACATGCGCACGCGATTAAACGTGCATCGCTTTCTGGCTCCGTAATCACACCAATGCACGTGCAACTTAAGTATCAGCTTCCGACTGGTCACAACAATAATTAAATATCACTCGATACAACAAATAATTAACATTTATCTATTTTGGGGTGCACATTTTGCTGTTTGCTGTCCTTATTTCTTTATGTTAAAAACTGGTTCGGTCTACTTTTATTGGTCTATTAAATCAGAGCACACCTTGACACCAGTCAGTTTTAGGGGCATGCACAGCACAGCCCCCGCCTAGTGTCAGCAGAAAGTATTAAAAATATGAGTACAAAAAAATACAAAAAATAAAGAGAATATATTAAATATATTTTAAGATCATGTTTAATCAT
>NW_011354632.1:0-5130 GCF_000735185.1 Notothenia coriiceps
TGATAACTTCATGATGGAGGGGTTAATAACTTCATGTTGGAGGGGTTAATAACTTCATGATGGAGGGGTTAATAACTTCATGTTGGAGGGGTTGATAACTTCATGTTGGAGGGGTTAGATAACTTCATGTTGGAGGGGTTGATAACTTCATGTTGGAGGGGTTGATAACTTCCTGTTGGAGGGGTTGATAACTTCATGTTGGAGGGGTTGATAACTTCCTGTTGGAGGGGCTGATAACTTCATGTTGGAGGGGTTGATAACTTCATGATGGAGGGGTTAATAACTTCATGATGGAGGGGTTGATAACTTCATGTTGGAGGGGCTGATAACTTCATGTTGGAGGGGTTGATAACTTCCTGTTGGAGGGGTTGATAACTTCCTGTTGGAGGGGCTGATAACTTCCTGTTGGAGGGGTTGATAACTTCATGTTGGAGGGGCTGATAACTTCATGATGGAGGGGTTAATAACTTCCTGTTGGAGGGGTTAATAACTTCATGATGGAGGGGTTAATAACTTCATGTTGGAGGGGTTAATAACTTCATGATGGAGGGGTTAATAACTTCTGTTGGAGGGGTTAATAACTTCATGATGGAGGGGTTGATAACTTCCTGTTGGAGGGGTTGATAACTTCCTGTTGGAGGGGTTGATAACTTCCTGTTGGAGGGGTTGATAACTTCATGTTGGAGGGGTTGATAACTTCATGTTGGAGGGGTTGATAACTTCCTGTTGGAGGGGTTGATAACTTCCTGTTGGAGGGGCTGATAACTTCATGTTGGAGGGGTTGATAACTTCCTGTTGGAGGGGTTGATAACTTCATGTTGGAGGGGTTGATAACTTCATGTTGGAGGGTTTGATAACTTCATGTTGGAGGGTTTGATGACCCTCTCCCACTCCCCACTTGTTAGTTTGAAATTGACCCTAAACCACAGGACTATTCTCTCTCTAATGCACCACCATCCCTCCCCT
Source organism: Notothenia coriiceps (assembly GCF_000735185.1). NCBI lineage: Eukaryota > Metazoa > Chordata > Actinopteri > Perciformes > Nototheniidae > Notothenia > Notothenia coriiceps. Next base: position 967 of record NW_011354632.1, read on the forward strand.
TTTGTCTGCAGAACATGGCCGACTGCTTCCTGGACGGAGACATGCCTCTGGACTCCTTCATCGACTCGTATCAGAGCAACAGGAAGCTGGCCCACCTGCGGAGAGTGAAGATCGAGAAGCTTCAGGAGATGGTGATGAACGGCCATCGGCTCCCCACGGTCCCAAACTCTCGATCTCAGGACGTTCCTTCGTCTGTCGCCTCGCTGATTAACGGCAGCAGCGGATCGTCTCCCGCCGCTCAACCCAGGAGGAAAAGCCCTCCGTCCCAACCGGCGCCAATTCTCAACCAATATCCCGCCGCTGAACCCCCTGCTGTCTACTCTCCGTACCCGCCGATTCCTCCCAGAACGGGTCAACCTTTCCCCAATGTCTCCTCTGGATACCCCGCCCACTTCATGTCTCAGTACCCTCCCGCCCTCAGAGGCCCGCCCCTCGTCTGGCCCCGACGCCCGGCTTCATCATGCAGTAAACAACACTCTTGACTTTTTAATCACTTTACTGGAAAAACTCCTCTTGAGAACTATTTTTCTACGACGCCTTCTCGGGGGAAATCACGGGAAACAAGGCGGACGTGCAGCGGCTGGTCGGGTCGCTTGAAGCAGATCTTATCCCCGAAAAAGTGGATTTTCTTTTGCGCTCACTCCCCATTATTTTAACACTCCAGATCGGCCTCGCTGTCCTGCGTCCCTCCAGAGGAAGCGCAGGAGGATCTTTCTCTCAGCACCTCTCAAACAAGCTTTTCCGGAGCACATTTAAAAATAAAATATTTGATTTCCACCCGCAGCATAATGAATCACCGGTATATGCAAACAAAGAGAGACCCTAATTACTGTGCAGGCTTCAGGAGAATCTGCATCTATGCTGTGATTTTAATTTCTCTTTTTTATTCTAAATTCACAAGGTACATAGGAACATATTGGAGCTTCTTTTTTATAAAATATAGTACTAATGAAGTTAATATTAGACTGATATTAACGTGTGTGAAGGTGTTTCTTCTCGGGGTGTCTCCTGGTCCAAGAGGGTCGAGCGTTGACCTCAGAAGTCAAAGGGAGTGGAAGAAGAGACGATGAACTGTCGTAGTAATCGAGGAGACGAGTGCAGCCTCGTGCTAAATGAAGGATTTTGTATAGCCATACTGATGTTCTCCGTGGGTTCTTGTTGTCCTGCAGCACTCCTTTATACTGTCCTCTGTCTTAAGCTGCGTTCACAACCGGACGTGGAGCGAATGTTTGCCTTTAAAGTTTGACCGCGGCATCGTTGGTGTTTACTCGCGTCACTCAAAGTAGATGCGCTGTCGAGGAGGCGGGGCTTATCTCCATATAGATACCAACACTAACATACATGCCATGGTGTAAATGTAATACACAAAATGATGCTGGAATAACATCATACTGATATCGATGCATGTAATGGATATCGATCAGGCTATGCTAAGCTACCGTAGCAGATTCTCCGTTCCGCTCAAAATAACATCATACAGACAATAACGCACAGACTGTATTTGCCGTGGACCGTCTGTGGTTTGTAGACTTTTGAAAACACTGACATTTCTCCCGTTTCTGAACAAGTAGGAGGAAATGTGTGCTAACCGCTAACCGCTAACGGCTGCTGTATGGTTGTATGTATCAACAACGGCAGAAACGACCGATGGAGATTCTCACCGCTGATTGGCTTTTTGTAAAAATAGTCAACCAAATGTATCGCTGGAGTTGAAAAATTGAAGTCTTATGAATACAGCGTAGCCATATCATCAGTTTCATTGGCGCCACCATCTTTTCATTGACTTTAAATGCAAAATATTAGCTCCCCGTCCGTTGTGAACGCTCCGTTAACGTTGGGATTGGAGATTGGTGCCAACAGCTCTTTGGATCTCATCTGGTTCTGTCACCGAGCACCAAAGATCACTCCAAACTTTTTTTATTTTAAGTGAGACATGTAGTCAAACCATTGTTCCCAACATATCTATGTGTTGCTCAAACACTCTTTTTGTAAAGCGAGACATTGTTTTCTTCAGGAGGAACTTGCCAGGTCCACCAGGCTTTCTGAGGAAATGTTGTTTTTTGTTTTGAAAATCACTCCCGTCGCTGTGCACTGTTGAAGAGCCGCGAGTGCCTACACTTGAAGTATCACGTCCTGCTGACTGCTCCATGTTAGATCGGCCCCCCCAACGACAAACTTTCTGAGCATTCGGTGTCTTCATCCTCCTGCTACTGATCTCCTGTTCCACCAGATGACAGAAACAAGGCGGTCTGACGGTGCTTCTTTCCCATTCCTCCTCCATAGAGTGGTGCAGGAATGAGTCCTACAACCCTGAAATGAGTCAGCACTTTTATCACTTCCTGTTCACTCGTTTGGATGTCAATTGTTTTGGATAAATAAGATCTATGGTTAACATATTGACACCACTTTTTTAGTAGTTGAAGCATAAATGCAATCTCCAGAAGTAGAAAACGAACGTGATGCTATAAAGGAACTACAGCACGGTCACCACCGCTAAGCTAAAGGTGGCTAATGTTAAGTTATAGCCCACCTTTAGCTTAGCGGTGGTGAGGTGAAGTCATGTGACCGTGCTGTTGTTCCTTTATAGCCTTGCGTTAGCTTTGTACTCCAGAAATCATAAAGTGGTGTTTGATATGGAGATTATCCTGCTGAACAAAACAAGGGACATGCTGCCTTCAGGGTCCACTACAAAAATAGGTCATCCCTGCACCACTCTGAAACATCGAGGTTTGCATGTGTTGTGCTGTTTTTTTTTTTTTTTTATTATTGGTGAAATAACAGGGCTCTGAAAAGTTTTGTGTCATATCTTTGTGATCAATCAGTGGTGAATCTCCACGATGAAGCATTTAACGGATAACTCTTCTGTGCATGGCCTTCGCTCTTCGTTTCCAGTCTGAAGATCCCTCTTACCTCTTACCTAATACCTTTTGTTTCTCGTCTAGCCGTTGAGCTGTACGTTTGAACTGATCCTCTCTCCATGGTTTTATATGTGGTTGGTGATATTCTCAGTGTAATGTTGTAGGTGTTTACTTATAATGAATGTTTAAGTGGAATTTAACGCTATTTTCAAGTTCAATAAATCTCAAATTTTTGTATCTGCTTTCATCCAGTTGCTTTTTTTCACATGAGGGAGATATTTAAATATAATAAAATAAATGTTGGAATATAATTTACAGTCACTTGCTCCCCGTCCAATCAGAGAGGCCGGTCATCATGCGTCAAATAAAACACTCACCTGTCCGTCTACCTGTTCATCTCTCTATCTGTTTGTCTACCTGTCTTTGTCCAACTCGTTTGTCTTTAACCTGCCTGTCTGTGTGTCTGGCTGCGTGCCTGTCTGTGTGCTGTGTGCCTGTGTGCCTGTACACTGCAGTTTTGCACTGAGCAACAGGTTTCTTAAAAATTAAACAGGCTCGCCCTCTAGTGGTCATATATAATATATCAGAATGAACAAATAAATGCTTCTACTCCACTACTTTTTAGAAAGTCTTCTTGCTCTTCATTCTTAGTTTTAGTCGAGATTACAAATAAACAAATAAATAAACATTGATATACATATAATTATATGTTAAGATCGGTGGTGTACTAAGGACTCAAGAAGTACTGTACTTCAGTAAAACATTTTTGAGATCTTTTACTTAAGTAAAAGTAGAAGTACTCAGATCTTGTACTTGAGTAAAAATAGTACTCAGATCATTAGTAAAAGTAGAAGTACTCAGATCTTGTACTTGAGTAAAAATAGTACTCAGATCATTAGTAAAAGTAGGAGTACTCGGATCTTGTACTTGAGTATAAGTAGAAGTACCAGAGTGTATGAATACTCTGTTACAGTAAAAGTCCTGCATTCAAAATGTTACTTGAGTAAAAGTAGAAGTACTCAGATCTTGGACTTGAGTATAAGTAGAAGTACCAGAGTGTATGAATACTCTGTTAGTTAAAATCCTGTATTCAAAATGTTACTCAAGTAAATTGTAGAAAAGTATTATCATCAAAATATAGTTAAAATACCAAAAGTAAAAGTAGTAAATATGTCGTCCTTTATTTCTTTATATTTTTGCTCTTGAGGGGTTGATAACTTCATGTTGGAGGGGTTGATAACTTCATGATGGAGGGGTTAATAACTTCCTGTTGGAGGGGTTAATAACTTCATGTTGGAGGGGTTGA
>NW_011354633.1:0-2593 GCF_000735185.1 Notothenia coriiceps
TTTGGTATTTTGAAAAATAAAAAGTATAAATATGCATTATATAGGTATGGTCCTATATTATTCAAATATAGCATGATAGGTCCACTTTAAACATTTTTTTCTTAATGTGCTAAAATAGTTTGGGCCCCCGTGGTGAGGGTGTTTGGGGTGGCCAGGATTCAGCTGGGGGTGGCTGTCGATCAGCAACTATCCATAGTCCACCAGTTAAGGAAATACAACTAATGTGTTGTGTTATATTAGCTGTACAATTTACCACATATGGTGTTCTTAGTTTCCATACCTCCTGTGTTTTACGAGTGACTTATCAAGTCTTGGCGAACGGCATAAAACATGATTAAACGTGATAGTATATAAAACCATGCTCGTATCTACAACCTATAGAAATGCAAAACGGCGTCAGTTTAAAGTCATTCTGTCCTCCTGCTTACCGCATCATTTATGAGAAAACATTTCTTAACAATTGAACATAATCGAGGGGTGATCAATAACATATCCGTATTTATTTCTCCAAGTTATGTTTTTGTGTGCACTGAGGAGTCGCAAACAGGCGTTTGTTTAATCATTTTAACATTGGCTTTAATCAATGTTTGAAAATGAATTCTTCATACATCTATGATAAATGAGAGGTAACATTTTATTGATGGTATTATTTCCACATATTTCTCTCCATTCTTCCTTCTGCCAACGGGGTCGCAGTTTCTCGTCTCTCCCGTTTTTGTGCTTAGTGCGTACGCATGGGTTAGAGTTCGCGTGGAGGACCGCACGTTTTCCCGTCAAGTTAGTTTTTTATAAATCACAAACAGTGCGTAGAAACTGCCGTACGCCATCTTTTGTGCGTACGCCCCGTTTATAAATGAGGCCCCAGAGCCTTTACAGACCATTCACATGCACACAAACCCATATAACACACTAGAGGGAAGGGAACACCCCTGAAAGACTTTAAAACATTACAAGATTCAAGGCTTTAATTGTCATGTGTACATAGCTACAGTGTAGTTATGACGATTACATTCATAGGTCAGGCTCCTCCATCAGTCCAACACAATAAAACACATAAAATAGTGCAAGTAAATTGAAATATAGTAGAACTAATATAGCAGAATAGTCTATATACAAGTAATTGAAATATTGACATAAGTTGCAAACAATTTGACCTACCTCTTTAAAACTCAAAACTCATACTGCTCTGAATCTCTTTTTGCCTTTCCACAGACAGTCATCATACCACTGGTGATGAGAGGACGTTGCTTGAACAAGGGAACGCTCATAAGGACCAGAACAGCCCGTCTTCACCTGAGGTGCTGCAGGTGAAATGTGAACCAGTAAATGAAGGAGCTGGAGGACATCCTGAGCCTCTGAAAGGAGAACCAGCTGTGTTTGAAAGGGACAGTGCACCGTGGAGGCCGACAACACAAACAGGATGCAACAACTCCCATTATTTAAACTCCTTACCGTGTGTCCCCGGGTCTTCTGTGGCGCCCGGCGGCAGCAGCAGCAGCTCGGGGGGGTTTCAGCAGAGCCCGTTCCTCCGCGGGCTGCAGAGTTACGGGCAGTATCGAAACTCGTTCAACACCATGAGGAGGAGGACGGGGAAGAGGACGGTACTCAAGAAAGGCTTCGTCTGCTCGTACTGCGGGAAAAACTTTGAGCGGTCGGGACACCTGGAGAGACACAAGAGGATTCACACGGGCGAGAAACCGTACCACTGTGAGGTCTGCGGGAGGAGGTTCAACCAGAAGTGCAGCCTGAAGGAGCACATGAAGATCCACAGGAGATGTGAGGAGAACACCTGGTTGTCTTGCTGCAGGGAAAATCAAAGTCTTTCCATTTCCCAACAACCTAAAATAGTGACAGAAATGTTATCTAAAGATTAAGGCAAAGCAAGTTGATTTATATAGCACCTTTCAACACAAGGCAATTCAAAGTACTTTACAAACAAGAAAAACGTTAAGAGCATTTTGACAGTGCACCGGAAACACATTATGAAATGGCATTTAAAAACAGTCATTAAAAAGCGAATAAAATAAACAAAACAAGCTTAAATTGAATAACACAGGTATAAATATACAATATATACTTATATAATAAAAATAAAAGTGCAGTGTACGATATCAATAGTTCAATTAAAATATTAGGCAAAAAAAAAGTTGTTATCCAAAAAGAGTGTTTGCACTAAATACAATATTGTCTCGAAAAACCTATTTGTTATTTTAGGATCATGCGTGGTTCAAATGGGAATAGAAGACTTATTTAATTATTTGAAAGTCTATATTACATAAAGACTTGATCTGATGCTTCCCTGGGAGGTTGAACAGCAGTTAAAATATTTGTGGCTGACCTTAGAAAAAGAAGTGGAGAAGTTATTATAGCTTTGGTTCAGTTCCCAGCAGGAAGTCTCTGGCTGAGACATTCCTCTGTGTCACAGCGAGCAGAGAAAAACTCTGAGGTTTAGGCGAGAGCAGAGTGAAGAGTTACTCGCTGACAGCTCTGTCTTTGCTTCCCAGGGCAAAATGCATTGGATAATAATTACAGGGGTCACATCTCAGTTTAACAGAACAGTAAGACAGGAGTGTCGTTATTGGCTCAGGAAAGT